>NW_020438888.1:1632296-1642686 GCF_000699045.2 Agrilus planipennis
GATTTCGATCTTTTTGGATCTCATCAGCGCGTCGCAGACAGCTCCGACAGAACACAGACCAACTTTTACCTGCTGTCTTAACAGTGCGTTTTAGAAGATACCACAAATGGCGCGGTAAACGCCATCTGTAGTACGATGCTACATTTTGTGGTATCTTCTAAATTTACTTAATTTTCTTATTTTACAAAGCGCTATCACTTCTTTCAACTTTGCTACTTATTTCAGAAACACTCTGCATACTCTACACTTAAATATAAATCGTGCCGACTTTACCAAACTTTTGTAAATTTTACTGAAGTAATTAAAAGTCGATATTATTTAACGTTACGCTCACCATATACATAGTAGATAGTATGTATATATGACGAATTGCGAACTAACTAATTAACGTAAGGCACGAAACTGCGTATAAACAATCATACACAAATAGGCAGAAGATCGGATGTAAGTACATGAATAATAATTTCATTAATACACCATAATACATCCGCTGTATTACGAATGTCATGGTCACAACCAACTTTGGTAGAGAGCAAAAATGTGCCAAGGCTTTTCATTATTTATTGAACATCATGTACCTATGCATGCACACAGAATATCTGTAAAAACAAAAGAAAAAACGTCAAATCTCGAATAAACAAAATATTTAACTGATCTTGGAGTACGTAACTAAGCAAAATCTATGATTAAACATACATACGATTTAGACATCTTTTCCAAGTGAGTTAGTTTAATATGAAATATTATTCTGAAAATTCATTTTTGAATTTTATACCCACTACACGCTACCTCAAATTAATGAGGGAAAAATTGTTGCTGTTGTCACACCCCCGCCGGAAATCGAACCCAGGATCTTTGGCTTTACGCACCAATGTTCTGACCACTAAACTACGAGAGGTGACAACAGCAACCACGACCAACCGACCCACCGGGTTCGATTCCCGGCGGGGGTGTGACAACAGCAACAATTTTTCCCTCATTAATTTGAGGTAGCGTGTAGTGGGTATAAAATTCAAAAATGAATTTTCAGAATAATATTTCATATTAAACTAACTCACTTCTAAAAGATATCTAAATTATATGTATGTTTAATCATAGTATATTCAGTATATAGTTACATTAGTTCGACGGATCGTTAACCTTGTAGGTCGGTTGGTCGTGGTTGTTGTTGTCACCTCTCGTAGTTTAGTGGTCAGAACATTGGTGCGTAAAGCCAAAGGTCCCGGGTTCGATTCCCGGCGGGGGTGTGACAACAGCAACAATTTTTCCCTCATTAATTTGAGGTAGCGTGTAGTGGGTAAAAAATTCAGAAATGAATTTTCAGAATAATATTTCATATTAAACTAACTCACTTCTAAAAGATATCTAAATTATATGTATGTTTAATCATAGTATATTCAGTATATAGTTACATTAGTTCGACGGATCGTTAACCTTGTAGGTCGGTTGGTCGTGGTTGTTGTTGTCACCTCTCNGGTTACGTAATTCATAGAATTTCCCTAAATATACATGCATTTTCCAATGTTTAGAAGTATATGTTATCTTTTAAATTATTAATTTTTACCCTAAGATTTTAATTTCGTTTTGTAATTTCATGTTTAATTATATGAAAATTAAATGTTTCCTGTTCACACCCCTAACAAAGAAACATCGTCTGAAAATTTCTAAAAAATACCTTTCCTGAAATTTCCACGAACGGTTAGAAGATAATAATATTATTTTACTTTTACAGAACCTGCCCTTTGAGTTAGGAAACCCCTATAAGCTTACTGCTTATTTTGCCATATATTTTGGATCAGGGTTATCATTCCCCTACATGGTTGTAAGGTATCATTTAACCAAAAAATAGGCTATGGTTCCGACAACTTACCTACAACTTGATTTATTGTTATCAAACAAATGTTAACAATAATTGTTATGTTTAAATTGTAAAAATAAAAAACGTAATTTAATTTTGTATGAATTTCGAGATGAGAAGCCACTTGTCTCTTACCAACAAATATTTTAAAAAAGTATAAAATTCCTGATGATACAGAGTCATCTACTTTGAAACACTTTAAGGAAGTCTAATAATAAATAACACATGCAACAGTATTCTATCTGTTTCAATGTTTTCTGTTTTAGTTGTGCCAGTGATCGCCGAAAACAAACACCGTTAGCTTTCCGCTCTTTTTTTTTTTAACAATTAAAACAATGAAATAATATAATAATTAGCACTGTGATATTAAAAATGAACAAAACTAATTGAGGTATATGTGATGGATGTAGTGTAGACTTTAATTAAGTAATGGTAAACAAATTAGGCACTTTTTCGCTTATTTATTGTTATAAATAATTTAATATAGCAATTCTATATGTCGTAATTATGTATTTGCTACTACAATCACACGGAAACGTATGTAAATAACTTTAAAATTAGTAATTTTTACGAACAAAAAAAAAACTTACAACCGGGCAACGTTCCCTTCTTAAGCGTGCACTGGTAGGGATGAAGGGTGCCGGGTACAAATTTACCATACATTGTGCGATCCATGCTTGCAAGTGGTCACCAAACTCACACAATAAACAACGCAAAAAATAGCGGGAGATTCAAAAGTGAAACAACAACAAAAAAATTAGTATCACGTCAAAAAGTGATTTCACTTTTCGCGGGAGAGAGCGTGGACAGGTCCAGAAATGACACGATTCCGGCGTAATGTAAATGAAATTCATTCATTCATTGACGTAACAAAACGTTTTAAAAGATTCTGTATTCAGACGACGGACGTTCGTTTTGTTCAGCGACAGTTTTAAACAACATCATCATCGCTGTAAAACAGGCATAAAACAAACGTATAATGCCTTGTTAAGTGTACGTATACCGTGTAAATAAAGTTTCTACAATTAACGATTTCCGATTAAAAAAAGTCACTGGGTACAGCGAACATGTGAATTTAAATAATACTAATATAAATAGGCACCGCAACGGAAACAATAATTAAGGAATTAAAGGAAAAACTAAAAAAGGGTGAGACATATGTAATATCCGGCATATGTAAAATAGAAATATACCCAGAAACGTTTATAAGTGTTTGTATCTGTTGACGTTATATACTTACACATGTGTCTATGTATGTATGTATGTGCATATATATTTTGTTTCTGTCGTTTTTATTTATGTACCTACCGTGGACTCTTAACAAACGCGTGCGTCCGACGTTTCGTTTAGAAATAGAAACGGACAAAATTAGACAGAAGTCACAAAAACAACTAATTGTTAAGTAAATTGGACGCGTTAACTGGCAGTTTACGACAGAGTAGTAAAAGGTAGAAGTAGCGTCGTCAACAACGTTTATAAATTACGCGTAGAGTAGTAACCATTAGAAGATCTAAACATTTCAATGTCAGTCTTGTATTTTAGCTTTTAACATGGGTATGAGGTCTAGAGATCAAGAGGTCTTCAGCCCCAAGACTGGCTGGACGGGGAATTTTCCCTATCTTGAGCCAATCTTTGTATATCGCGAAAACTAAAGCAACCTACATGTGTAACTAATATTTGCGAACAATAATCTCTAGATCTACCTTTACCCCCCTTAACTCCTGTTTCTGCTTCTAATATATCTCTAATAAGCCTTTAGCTTTTAGCATAGGTATGAGGTCTAGAGATCAAAAGGTCTTCAGCCCCAAGACTGGCTGGACAGGCACTACCACTTTTCCCTATCTTCAGCCAATCTTTGTATTTCTCGAAAACTAGAGCAACCTACATGTCTAACTAATATTTGCGAACAATAATCTCTAGGTTTACCTTTACCCTCCTTAACTCCTGTTTCTGCTTCTAATATATCTCTAACTAGCCTTTCATCTGGGAAGGTGTCCTTTGAACCCTATCTCGCCTGTTTGTAATTGATTTCCACAACGCCCCCTATTCTCCTACTCTTTCTAATATTTCATCATATCCTACTTTTTCTATCCAGGGTATTTTTAACATCCTCCTATAACACCACATCCCAAACACTTCCAACTTTTTTCCAAATTAACCAATCCCGAGTACAAATGATTTCTTTTTATTAAAAGCTATTCTTTGTTTGATGTCTAACGCTTATTTAATCCTGCTGAGTTATCTAACTCTATAAATTTCAAAAATCGTCAGCTTTCAATTTTTCGTCCATTATTTTTATATAACACTACTTTCACATCGCATTCATCCACCACAAAAATATGACACCCATTTTTCTGTTGCCTATCTTGTTTTCCGAAAAAAAGGCTTACGATTTTTTTTTGGAATTTTGCCTAATTCTTACGACTACCGTATTTCAGGGTTGAAATATGAAGTGTTGATACACAATCAGGCTTTTTTATAATTATATTGTAGTTGGTAAGGTCTAGATGATGGCCCTTTGGGAGTGGGGGTAGGTGGGATCGAAAGAGGAGGTCTCCCCACCACTGTACCATAAAAAATTCGTGGTGGTCTCACCCCCATAAAAAGTTGGGGATTGAAAGATGATTATTTTGACAATTTTCATACACTATAATTTAAATAAAATTCAATAAAAAAATTATTTTCAAGCGGGTGGAGGTGGGGGATCGAAAGAGGGGGGTCACTTGAACAAAACCCGATAACCTAACCTAACCTACCCTATTGATGAAGCTATTTAAATAATGTTTTATATAACTTTCTCAATATTTTTATGTATTTTTCATTAGTTTTACCTTTGAATATTGTTTAAGAATGACTATATAAATATTTACATGCCTAGAAATGCATAAAAATTGGCATGTTTATTAACTTCATAACTTTTTATGGGGGTGAGACCGCCACGAACTTTTTATGGTACAGTTGTGGGGGGAGATCTTCTCTTACGATCCCCCCGCCATAATCTAGACCTTTACCTCATAGTTTTTTAACAAATATCCTCAATCCAACCAAAATATTGAGCACGCTCATGCAATCATACCCACAGTGCGATGTCCTGTGATAATTGAGGTCAAACAATGGGATCAAAACTCGTCATTCCTTTTTATCTGGCGCGATTACAGGATTCCGCAAAAATGTAAACTAAAACTAATTTAGAACTGCGACAAATAGGAACAAATTTATGCTGTACGATGGATCTAATGACACAAATATCAAAAATACGTATACAGGTGAGGCAAAATCTTCACCGAACATAGAAATTACACATTTCTTTTTTCGGCATTTTTTCCTTTTTGCCGCACGGGCAAGAATGCGTAATTTGATGAACATGAACGTGTGGAATACCCTTTTTCAACCACGTCTACCTTAAAATATCTCCTGCTTCCTGCTTCACTAAAAAGTAAAGGAACATCTCTACCTTTGGTTATCAAATCACTAGTGCATTACCGGGTGTATGACAGAAAATTAAATTTGCCACTCCCACTTTTTGAAACTAGTTTTTGTACGTTTAATAAACAATTCATCATATTATATATTNTTTCTTGGTCAGGCCGGCAACTTATCAATCCACCCTCGTATATAAGGTAAAATGATTTCAATATAAGTAGACACCTATAAGTAATATAAAAAAAGTAATCAGCTGCAAGCACCTGAGGCATCTGCCTGTTACAGTTTATACCTACGATGCCCATACATAGGCATAAAACAAGGCAGGTACTTACAAGATTAAGGATTAGGACATATAGATAACCATAGTAAAAACAAGTTTACCTATGCACACTCCGATAAAAATAAGAACATTCAACTTTTTATGTTTTCATGTTTACATACATAATTTTTAACATAGGTTCTTCACATTAGTAAGGCAAAATAATTAAAAAAAATTAACCACTTGGTGAAGTCATCTTTAAGGTTAGGTCAATAAAATAGCATTTGCAAGACGTAATCTTTATCAAAACATTACATTTAGAAACTTACCTAAATCTTCCATTTTGACTCAAATTGGTAGTTCAACCTAAATGTTTAACGTTATACCTACACAAAAACTATTTCACAACCAAATGCGTTAAATTAACCATTTATGGACATAATTTTTTTCTATAAATATTGGCTATAAACATATCGATGGCAATTACTGTCACGTGACTGTAAATATGCATGTAGCCTGCATAAAATGATTGGCAAACGCAAATGACAATTAATAGCGACATTGCCAGATTTAACTGAAAAAACTTTGATTTCAATACTTTATTGTGTAAATATTCAAATGATTAAATTGTAAAAGACGATTGTAAAAATGTGACAAGTAGTTACTTGTAGGTATTCCATTAAACTACTACTTGACTTATTTAAAATATTTATTTTAATTAAATAATAATAATAATTTAATCCACACAAAAGTTAAGGTACTTCTATTAAGTATCTTCATCAGATTCATAATCTTCGACTCGTTCGTTCAAGTTGCTATTTTTATTAATATTTAATTGAAGATCAATTGCAACAGAGTTGATAACATCTACATTGTCAAAACTCTTGTTATTTAGGTCAGAGGTCCTTAAGTGAAGATCTAATACTGTTGGTTCTATTTTTGGTGCAACAGCAATATTACACAATTGCAACCATTCCACATCTAATCTATCAACTTCATTACAAACGGCATTTAATGTTTTTTTTAACGACGCCTCAATTTCCGTAAGTCTGCTCAAGTTCACCGAACTTGTCAGTCTAAAAAAAACAACGTTAATAAATCTAGTTTACAAATTACTGAGAATAAATTACCTTCCTGTCTCCAAATATGATTTTTTTGCATATTTCTTCTTCTTTTTTGTGGGTTGAATTGCTTGATTTTCAGCCATTTGGGTCACTTGTGTTTTGGTTTTGAGGTTACATTTTTAGTGAGGTTAGATTGGTTGCTTTTATGCTCTGTGGTGTTGCCAGATCCTGAAATTAGTTTTCGGGTGCTAATTATAGACGTATGTGAATTTGTGATATGATATTTGTGCTTAGATTTGTGGTATTGTGATGAAGTGTAAGAAAATGAGAATACTTTGAAGAAGATTGATAAATAAATAATTAACACTATTAATACCTACACCTATTCACATCATGCGCTCTTTAAAGCCAATTCAATCATTTTACCAAACTGATAAAAGTTGGACTGATGATTTGCCTGTTTGTAAACAATCGGGAGTAGGATTTTCAACAAATCAAATATATCGTGAGGATGGTCATCGACAAGAAGAGCACCCCTTTGAAGACAGAAGCTGTCATTGTAGTTTTGATGATGGCTCGTGTTTGTACGGCGTATTTGATGGACACGAAGGCACGAAAGCAGCAGATTTTTGTTTTCAAAGAATGGCTGCAGAAATCCTCCTGGGTCAGTTGAATGAGGCAAGAACTGATGAAGAGGTTAAGGAAGTACTGAGGTATAATTTAATAAATAATAATCGTTGGGAATAACATTTCAAATAATCAAGTTGGCGTTTTTTTGTCCAGACAGGCATTTGTTTCTGTAGAGAAGAGTTACATGGATTCGATATATGACCTTCTAGCAGAAAGACTGTCATATGACATACCGGAAGGCTTAAATTGTTATGAAGCATATCAGAAAGCCCCTGATATGGTTGTAAATATAAACAGGATAAATACCGAATTATCGTCCGGTACTGCAGCAGCAATAGCATTAATTTATAATAGCAAATTGTATGTTGCTAATGTGGGCAACAGTAGAGTCCTACTCTGTCAAACTGATGCCAACTCTGTACTTAAAGTTGTCCAGCTTAGTGTAGACCATGATCTTAGAAATGAAGATGAATTATTAAGGTTATCTCAGATTGGTATTAAAATGGAAGATCTCAGAAAACGTAAGTTGCTATGACAAGCTAAGCTTAGTATACCCACTAATCAAAGTTAATCCAGTCTAGTCATTAATCGCCATTTATTCCCAATCAAAGACTATTATGAAAGGAACATGTATTTCTTTTTGTGCTAAGGTTCCCATTTAGGTAACCAGGAAAATACAAGATGTTTGGGCAATTATATGGTAAAAGGGGGTTATAAAGAGTTTGAAGATCTCAGTTCTGCTTCCCAAGAGCCTGTTATAGCTGAAGCAGATATTATAGGTGGAATTCCTATTGATGAGTCATGTCAATTTTTACTCCTGATGTCTGCTGGATTGTACAAATCTATTGAAGAAGCCACACGAACTGAACAAGTCAATAAGTACATAGCACAGCTGTGTGTTGAGCAAGTAAGAACTAATAGAATTCATTAAATAATCTCAAAAGTTTATAATTGTTAATTAAAAAACATATGAAGACAACCATATAGATTATATGTGTTTGTTATTACATTGCAAAAGCTTTAATAAAATAAGAAGATCATATGAAAGAAACACTGAAAATGCGGTCATTTCCCATGAATTTAATAACAACGTAACGATAGTTTATGTTTATTAAATGTAATGGTCTTTCATTGAATATAAAACGGGTTGTCGTCTTTTTTTATAGTTTAGAGAGCAGGCTACATTGACTGGGGTAGCACAAGCCGTAGTGGATAGAGCCGTACGTCTCCATCACGACTGGTATATGTCAAACTCAAATTCTGTAAAAACAAAACGTGAAGATATCACGCTGGTGATGCGCAACTTTAATTTCCCAATGCCCAATGCCATAAACTCTCCTACCAATCCATCAGTTAGTTTTAATTCAGTTTCGCCCCAGAATCTCACCCTAACAAATACAGCAGTGAACAGTTACAATGTCAGCACTAGAAATACAACTGCAGAGAACACCAATGACACTTCTAGTAGTTCAGATGGTCGGAGAACTGATACTGATGATGGGCTGGGTCCTGACCAAAGAATCGACGCTTATGTCGATTTTTCTATTTATTACAACAACGTAGAAAAAGCGAGAAAAAACGGTACACTACCAGAAGGAATCGACTTTTAGTGTAATACCAAGGAAAATGATGATATTGTGATATTGAACATATAATAATAATATAGTTTATTTATTTCATACCTACATCTGCTAAAGATCTTAAGAAATTGTTGATGTTTTAATCCAATTATTAATAAATGCAGTTGATAGAAGAACGGAATGTTTGATTACGCCAACATCGGTCTTGTGAAATGTTTTTATCATATCAAAGAAAAAATTATTATAAATTACGTTTTTTTCTCGCCCTTTCTCATTTTTCATATGAGAAATAAAACTAAATAAGCTTTACGTTTGGTCTATTAAAATAGTTTTGCAACATTAGCATGTGGGATTCCTTCCAAATCAGAATTCACATATAAATAACGTTATTATTTGTTGTACTTATGACTAATACTCTATTCTCTTAACACAAGGGCATTGGACTGATTGTGAATATTACTATATAATATTTCGTGTCGTTCCTTAACACTTATTTAATATCTAAGTATTTATTATTATTGTATTATTATTATTATATTATACATATAAAGGGGCGCATGTTTTGCTATTGCAACATAGGTTTTTATTGAGGACTTGGCATGCAGTGAAGTCTTTCGAAAGCAGCTTTTTCCAGTGATTCCCTGTGGTCAGGGTGGGCAATTTTAATAAGCTCGTAAGCCCTTTGTCGAAGAGACTTTCCAAAAAGAAATGCAATACCATATTCCGTTACTAAGTAGTGAATATGTGCTCTTGTTGTTACAACTCCGGCACCTAAAAATGAAATTAAATAAATATTAATATATGTACTATTCATTTTTGAATAGTTATGAATTCAATACTGAAGTTTCTTTAAAAAAAAAAAAGAAAGGTAAACCATACAATAATAATATGCGTAGGTTAGGTAGAGAGGTGAAAGGGTAGAGAATCTAATATTCATGTTGAGTTATATTAATAGTTTAGAAGAATGAAAATATCTTACTACATCCGTACGTGAAAAACAATAACAAAAACTATTCTAGAGCGGTTACTAAATACATATTTTAAAGGAAACCTGAGGTCCTGTAATTTCTTGCTTCATCATAAGATCCTGAAATACCATGTATAAAAAATTAAATAAACTGGAACATTGCAAAAGTAGATTTTATTGGACATCCCGCAACTTTTTTTTAAATTTTGGTTTTTCTATGAACAGAATTTACATCAAACTGATGAACGGATTTCAATGACATCTTGGTAGCCATTTGGGGGAGTACAGTAGGGTGGCTTTTAATAGTCAGTAATGATACAAAAATGGGTAATCACTATATGTTTTTTAAATATCAGATACCCTTACAGCGGTTAAACTATAAAGAAGTGTTTTTCATATTCATCTTTCATTTCATTAAAAACTTTTTATTTCTTAAAATTTAGTTTGTTATAATTTTATTTTTCGAGGACTAGTGTTTTGTTTTGAGTCCATTAGTTTTTTAAGAAATTCAAAAAAATTTCACATTGCATAAAATTTTTGGTTGAAATGTATAATTGTTAAACGGAGAGAGAAAAATTTGAAATTAATAAATAAATAAGTATTGTA
>NW_020438888.1:1643092-1647734 GCF_000699045.2 Agrilus planipennis
AGTATTGTATATATATTAAATAATAGTTTATGGACATGGCTTGACTTTGAGACGTTCGTATGCCGCTTTTTCTAGTGCTTCTCTGTGATCCGGGTGTGCAACGTTTATTAATGCGTAAGCTCTCTGCCGCAAACCTTTTCCAAACAAATAGGCGACACCGAATTCAGTCACAACGTACTGCACGTGTGCCCTTGTCGTTACGACACCAGCACCTAAAAATCGAGTCAAAAAATTTTAAATCCTCTTCCGGTGACCAAGAGATATACCGATTCAAAGATTCAACGTTAAATACAGAATGTTATGTGCTGTATTTTTTAACTGACGATTAAACCTATTCAGTCAAGTTGAAATACATGAGTTTCACTCCCCTCCTATTATAATAAATATCGAAAAGACGTGGCAAAAGTTTTGACGTTTACTTATTAATACAATGATTACCTGTTTTAAGAGTAGGTACAATTTTAGTTTGTCCTTTGTTTGTAGTCGAAACCATAGCTAAAATTGGTTTTCCTTTACCATCAATTGCTTCTCCAGCACCTCTGAGGAAATCGACTTGACCCCCAAAACCGGAATACATTCTCGTTCCGATAGAATCTGAACATACTTGACCAGTAAGATCGACTTCTATGCACGAATTTATTGCTGTCATTTTCTTTTGTTGTGCTACGACTTCTACGAAGAAAAATAAAAAACCAATAAATAGATAAGAAAAACATTTAAATGAAAAACTATATGTAATAATTAATATTTAGCTAACTTACTTGTGTTATTCACGTAATCAACGACCAACATTTTAACTGCAGGATTATTGTTTACGAAGTCGTATAGTTGCTGAGAACCTATTAGGAAGGACCCAACAGTTATCCCTGCGTAGGAAGTTTTTTTGCTGTTATTTACACAACCGTTTTCAACTAATCCAATGACACCATCGGCAAACATTTCTGAATGAATTCCTAAGTTTTTATGACTATGCAACTGCGCCAAAACGGCATCAGGAATACTACCTATACCTATAGAAATAAAAAAAAAAGATTATACTGGAAAAATCGTTTTAGTTAAAGCATCATCCATAAAAGACTTCCACCAGTTTTCAATACTTTTTTGTCTAACCCTCTCACTCTTAAGATCGCATGTAGTCACAGAGGCGACCCCTTGATAAAAACGTCACACTTCCACCAGTTTTCAATACTTTTTTGTCTAACCCTCTCACTCTTAAGATCGCATGTAGTCACAGAGGCGACCCCTTGATAAAAACGTCACAAATCACTAACCCCGATATTCAACCCCCCACCCCCTGATCGTCATGTATACTCATATTTTAATGACCCCCCTGCCTCCTATAAAACAGACGTCCTTTATGATCCCATATCAATCGTTTCTAGACAAATGAGATTTTTTGAATCTTATTAAATGGATTACTCTTGATGTATACAAGTTAGAAGAGTGGTCGAAGTCTCAAATCAAAGCTGTCATTATTATCCTTTCTTTTTTAAAGTACTTTTCATTTTTGTTTTATTTAAAAAAATTAAATAAATTCCAAACACATAGTAATGAGTTGGAACCTGCGCTTCGGGCAAAGGATAGTTTAGGGTGCTCTTAAGAAAAGTACGGAGCCCAATTTTTGTTAGATGTTAAACAAACAGAAATATTTTGATTTCTTTATGGAACTGCATAACCAGACTAATGAACTAATGTTGTGGTGTTATAGGCGAATGATCAGGATAACGTGGGTAGAAAAGGTTAGAAATGAAGAGGTATTAGAAAGAATAGGAGAACAAGGGACTCTATGGAAGTCGATAAAAAATAGGCGAGATAGGTTGGTAGGACACCTTCCTCAGGTATGAAGGTCTAGTCAGAGACATATTAGAGGCAGAAATAGGAGTTAGGAGGGGTAGAGGTAGACCTAGGTTAGACTACTGTTTGCAAGTAGTTAGGGTTGTTCTAGTTTTAGGGAAACGCGAAGTTTAGCTCACAATAGGAAAGAGTGGAGTTACGTGTCCAACCAGTCTTAGGACTGACGACCTTATGATGATGATGATGATGATGATGAACTAATGTTGCTGATTTTTATTGGGTATTTATCCGGGTAATTGAAAGCTTACATTTATTAAACTCCTTCATAAAGGTGGTAATTTACTTAATGTTAAGTAAATAATAAATGCTTTTACCCATTTGAAGTGTAGCCCCGTCTTCAACTAAATTTTCAGCTATAAATTTTCCAATTTTTTCCTCGGCTTCGCTAAGTTTTTTATGAGCATGCGAAGGTAACTTTTCGTTTACACAAACGGCATAATCTATTTGACTAACATGTATCACACCGTCTCCAAACGTTCTCGGCATTTGCTGGTTCACTTGTCCAACAATAAGTTTGGAATGTTGCATGGCGGCCCTTACACAATCGACGCTGGTACCCGTGCTGCAATATCCATGTTCATCGGGCACCGAAAGGGACACCACACAAAAGTCAGGCTGAAGAATCTTTCGATAAAATAGATATGGGATTTCGTGTAAGAAAATAGGTATTGTATCCGCTCGACCTTCTGCTACAGCCTTTCTAACGTTCCCTCCCATGAAAACTGAGTAAGATCTGAAAAAATCTCATGAATTCTAGCCATCGTCAAAAATCTTTGAACTACTATAATCATTCTATTAATCTAATATTGTTTCCAACTTTTTATTGTAAAAATGTTTGACATTAGTTCTCTTCAGCACGCCATAGACAATTTCGATAAATCATCGACCATACCGAAGTTTCGTATCTATCACGTATATCGTGGATTTAATTTGACAAACATGTTCGAAAAATTTTGTGCTGATGGGAACTAATAAGATCGAAATTCGGATAGTTTCAATAAATTACTGATAAGGGTTTGGCGTTTAAGCTTTGGCTATTAATAAAAATATTTCACAAGCAACACTCCACAGTCAAAATAACAATTTATAGTTACGTAAAATTCTCTGCCAATTCTGGTGCACAGTAAGCTGCAGGCCCTTCCGTATGCATATGGTACACTTTTACGCCTTTTAGTTTTTTATTTTTTCCTACTTCGGCCAAGGCGTTCAACAACAATATTGGTGTTGCTGCCGCACCAGATGCAAATACCGTCATCCCTAAAATTAAATGAAATTAATAATACAAATTAACTTTATCAACTAGGTACATAAATATAAATATTACTTAATAATGTACATTAATAACGCGTACTTAACTTATTTTTTTGGGAAATCCTTAAAAATAATTGCTAGGAACTTATTTCATATAATTGAAATTATTTTACTTCCTAAAATCATTATTAAACATGTTATGAAATTATTGAACAAATCAAATAAAACAAAAACTCGTTCGTTCAAGTTGCTATTTTTATTAATATTTAATTGAAGATCAATTGCAACAGAGTTGATAACATCTACATTGTCAAAACTCTTGTTATTTAGGTCAGAGGTCCTTAAGTGAAGATCTAATACTGTTGGTTCTATTTTTGGTGCAACAGCAATATTACACAATTGCAACCATTCCACATCTAATCTATCAACTTCATTACAAACGGCATTTAATGTTTTTTTTAACGACGCCTCAATTTCCGTAAGTCTGCTCAAGTTCACCGAACTTGTCAGTCTAAAAAAAACAACGTTAATAAATCTAGTTTACAAATTACTGAGAATAAATTACCTTCCTGTCTCCAAATATGATTTTTTTGCATATTTCTTCTTCTTTTTTGTGGGTTGANTAATTTTTAGTATACGAAGATACAACTTACTTAATAAATACTGCTTTATTACGTATATTTCGGTTTATCAACAAAGTAATTACGTAAACGGACAAAATATATGATGTTGCTGATGTTATTAACTCGGTTGATCGATACAATTATAGTTTCAAAATATGAACAACAGGTTATTTTTGTTTCTTTGATAAAGATTAATCATCGATCCTATCAACATTTTAACTTGTGGAAAAGAACGGAGTTCAAGATGTGGTGTTACAGGGGGATGTTAAAAATACCGTGAATAGAAAAAAAGAGTAAGAGAACAAAGGGCGCTATGGAAGCCAACAATAAATAGGAGAGATAGGTTGATAGGACAACTTCTCAGACATGAAAGGTTAGTTAGAGACATGTTAGAAACAGAAACAGGAGTTAATGGGGGTAGAGCTAAACCTAGTAGATTACTGTTCTAAGTTAAAGTTATTTCTGGACTTGAAAATGCTTGTTTGATTTGAGCTAATTACGATACTATGAATGTCCTAAAATGTACCGAGTGTTTAAAAAAAAAAACAAAATTACCTTTTCAACTTTTAATAATCCTGTTACCGTTCATGTAGTGTCCGACCGAAACTGGTTTTTACGACCGAAATCGAAACTGTAACCGAATTTCGGCAACGGTCTCAGTTTCGGCCGAAACCGAAACCGAAACCGAAACTTCCTTAGGTATAAGGATCATGTTTTGAGAGAAAAATAAAGAAAACGTTATTATAATCAGTCAGTTTTATTTTTTTATCTTTAAATCACATAGCTCTGCAGTCTTTGACATTTTCACTTATTGATAATCAAATCAAAATCAACATAACAACCCCTCATTTAAGGAAATACTTTAATTAAGCCTTAAAAATACTTAAAATAGGTGAGATGTTTATTTGAGTAAG
>NW_020438888.1:1651981-1681725 GCF_000699045.2 Agrilus planipennis
TCACATAGCTCTGCAGTCTTTGACATTTTCACTTATTGATAATCAAATCAAAATCAACATAACAACCCCTCATTTAAGGAAATACTTTAATTGAGCCTTAAAAATACTTAAAATAGGTGAGATGTTTATTTGAGTAAGTTTAGTACACTAGACTCATTTTTCTTTTGAAGATTATTCATGCTTTTTTTATATAATATTAATCATAAAATTACTTTTGTTATTGTTACCTAATATCACAATAGGTTTAGGAACTTAATATTTAAGTAATAAACAAAAGAAATTAAATAACTTTCATCTTAATTAAGAACAAATTAACTTCTAAACTTAATTCGTCATGTTGAATAACACTAAACTTCAACAGAAACAAAGAGTAAACTACTAATTTAACGCGCCGAACATGACCGAGCAGAGCGCGAGAACTCCCGAACGCAGTTTCGGTTTCGGTCGTAGTTTCGGCAGGTTTGCCGACGAAACAGAAACTAAACCGAAACTCGACCGAAACCGAACTTTCGGTCGGACACTACGTTCATGTTATTTGAGGATAACACCGATACAGTACCTGCAGACGATTAAGTACGTAAAAAATTCCCTACATTTATCATTTCTGGTAAAACTAATTCCAACAATTGGTGATCCAGATGTGTTCTTTTGAGTACATATTTATAATTGCCCAGATTAACATGCAATTATGAATGCGGGTAACAGGATTATCAACACATTACCTACTGCAAATATTTTATTATCTCATATTGACAGGCTTAAGGCCCCATATCAGTCGTTTCTAGAAAAATGATTTTTTTTAATCTTATTAAATGGATTACTCTTGATGTATACAAGTTATAAGAGCGTAAGAGAGAGAAGTCGACTGTCTAATAGCGTATTAGTTGTTATTTTGATCGAAAAAGAAAAAATTACCTGAAGCTAAGCACTCGAAACACTGCTCTAAATTGCAGGGATTAACCCACCTGGGTTGTTTTCCCTTAATTATCGCAACAGGTTCCCGTATTGCAGCCGAATAACGAAAATTTCTTTGCGACACAAAGTATACCATATTGAGTGCCCTTACTAGCACTTTTGTAGTACGGTCGGATATTATTTTCATTTTTGTGTAACAATTGGGAAACTTAACGAATAGTTACACGGTAAAAAATATAAAATATATAAATATCTAAAAGATACACAACCGATGTAAATTTTTTTTTTGTATTTTAAAACTGTCGGTAAATGTCATCTGCTTTTTTAAAAGTTTCACTGTCGTCCAGTTGTCATTGCTACGCGATGTAAAATAATTAACGATAAGAGAATTGTGATCAATAAAATTTTAATACAGTATTGAACTTTATAAAAATTGCAAAGGATCTGGAAACAACTGTAGTTTTGCTGTAGATGACAATAAAGCCTTTACTATGTATAGTACACGATGTATCAACATGTATTACAATAATTTATTTAAATTCTTTCTGTAGTTGAACTTTGGTCTTTCTAATAAGTATTTTTGATTATTTTTCTTAGTAACCTCTAACCAACCTCTCCCTCCGGCTAAAATAAGTTCGTATCAAAAGATTAAAACGATGAAAATTATTGATAAATTAGTAGTAATTCCGTTCACTTAGAGAAAGGTACACGATGCCAGATCGATGTGCGCGGATTACCGTAATTGGCATAACTCTAAGAAGTTATTTACAGCGTGAAAGGCTTACCTTTGGACTTCGATCGGAAACATCTGACAGTAAATAACCGACCATATTCCGAGGACTCGCCTACGATTAATATGCGTTTGTGCGCTGTACTTTTCTCTAAGTGAACGGACGATATCTGCTAGTAATTGGTAATCATACGCCAAAAATATGCACATTTTTCGTTTTACAATTTTATCATTACACAATATGTATAATTGTATATGTCACTGAATTTACACCACCATAAACATTATTATTTACATCTTCCTTTTGTAGCATTATGTTACTGATAATTTAATGTAACGTAGGTACATACATATAATGCACATTTATTATCCCATTTTACGATAAAACTGATAATAAATTATGAGAGTCTATAAATTGTAATTATTTGGTGATTACTGAAAAGAGCAGAGTACATAATAAATGTATGTTCAATTTGAATGTTCCGGTTAGTAAACCTTTTAAGTGAAGTGCAATGTACATACTTCCAAATAAATTGATACTTAAATAGACTTTGGACCCTGTACATATTTCACGTGAGTTCACCGCGGAGAATTGAAAATTAAAATAAAACAGCAAAACAATTTTTTTTGTTGTTCAGAATGCCAAAACGCCTGAAAAATATTGGCCAATTCCAGTACTAATAAGTACTAAAGTGATAAAAATTGGTCTAATGTGTCGCTGGACATAGGTGTACACCACTGACTACGTAGCCCATTCAACCAATACGGCACAAGTAGGGTTGCCATCTTTTCAGGCTTTACATAAAGTATTTCTCGACTAAATGGTTAAAAAAAAAAGTACTCAGCATAAAAATAAAGTATTTTATTTTTTGTTTTTAAAAACATATTTTTGTTACACATAGCAGCCAGTAATAAATTGCTGTCGCTCTTAAATGCATTAATAGCCTCTAAACATAGCAAACAAAAATTTAAATAAACTAAAAGTCCATTTTGAATTAGTTTTAATGAAGCTTTATTCCTGTCGTCCCGCCACTTTGCGTTCGTAACAGGGAATACTCTTTCTGTAAATGCTGAAGTGGCCGGAACGGACAGCAAAACTGACACTACTTTGAACAGATTTGGGAAATCAGGTTGTTCGCTAATATGGCTTGCCATTTTTCTGTGCAATATTATTGATGTAAAAATACTCTGAATTTCGAATAATCGCTTACAAAATTACGATGTTTACTTAAGGCCTTAAATAAAGTATTTTTGCGTACTTTATGTGTCTTGTAAAGTATAACGTACGCACAGTCGAAATAGAGTACAATACTTTATAATAATAAAAAGTTTAACCAATTTATGTTGTACTTTCTAAAAATTCAAATATATCTCCAAACATAATTTCAATGCACTTTAAGGAAGGATCCTAAACTAAAAAGAAGAAATGAAAAAACATTAAAGCTAAAAAAGTACCCCATAATTATTTTAAACTACTATAGACATAAAAAAGCAAAATTATTCAATAGTAAATCTTAAGAATACTTTTTTAAGTTATGTGCTTTAAGTGATTTCCAATTTTGATTAAAATGTTAGTGGTTTTTTCTATTGGCCACAAAGTCATTTGTGACGATTAAATTTTTTACTGCGTTATTATACTATTGTATAGGTACTACTAAAATAAACAAACTAACATTGTTTTACATTTTTATAGTAGTATTTTTAATAGGTATCTAGGTTTACTTCACAGTTTAACTTTGCTGCAAAAAATCTCAAATAATAAAATTTGACGGGGTATTGTTTTTAAAATGTGTTTTATTCTAATTAACATCACAGATTATTTAAGGTGGTTATTGTAAAACAGAAAATTTTTAATTTAGAATATCAAAGTAAATACATTGCTTTGATCATGTTTATTTGGGCATCTCTTTTATTTTCTAAAGAACAGATAAACAAATTTCTCAAATATAAAACGAAGCTATCTTAATAACTACAGCTATACCCACAAAGCAAGCAAGACCTTGAAATTTTAATGAACTGTTTGCATAAAGAAACGTAAACCCTGCCTGTATAATGCAATGGATTTCTTCATTAAAAAAAAAAATAACCAACAGGCTTGCATTTAGTTGTTAATTTTATTTACAATTAAAGAACGGAGCCTTTTAAAATAACTTTTTAACATTTTAAGCACTCGAATATGAAGCATTACTCAAATAAAGATAATAAGATATAGTACATTCGTATCACATTTTTTTGGTTACATAATAATTAGAGTAAATAAATCCTAACTGTGTGAAAATGTTATTTTGAATTTTACTTGGAGCTAAAATACCTTGTTCTTGATATAACATGCAACTTTTATAATTTTATTATAGCGTCTATTTGGGAAGAATGCCAAGGTAACAATTGGGAAACTTAACGAATAGTTACACGGTAAAAAATATAAAATATATAAATATCTAAAAGATACACAACCGATGTAAATTTTTTTTTTGTATTTTAAAACTGTCGGTAAATGTCATCTGCTTTTTTAAAAGTTTCACTGTCGTCCAGTTGTCATTGCTACGCGATGTAAAATAATTAACGATAAGAGAATTGTGATCAATAAAATTTTAATACAGTATTGAACTTTATAAAAATTGCAAAGGATCTGGAAACAACTGTAGTTTTGCTGTAGATGACAATAAAGCCTTTACTATGTATAGTACACGATGTATCAACATGTATTACAATAATTTATTTAAATTCTTTCTGTAGTTGAACTTTGGTNGTTATTTTGAATTTTACTTGGAGTTAAAATACCTTGTTCTTGATGTAACATGCAACTTTTATAATTTTATTATAGCGTCTATTTGGGAAGAATGCCAAGTATTGCGAATACAGAACGAAATCAAAGATTATGAGTTGAAGACAAAATTATAAGTACATATAATACTACGATAAGAAGTGATAACAGTAAAAAAAATCAAAAATTAAAGGAAATAAGTAGATTTAAAACAATAATAATTCACACTTCAACTAGTTGTGAAAAATGTTTAACATCATAAACAAACACGAAATTACACAAACATATCGGCATGTTATTATTATTTTAAACAAAATTAAATAAGCATGTTATGTACAACATGCAATCTGTATTAGTAACACGGCTTACTACTATTACTTTGTTAATAGTGGTTACTAATTAGGTCTCTTATTTCCAAATAAACATCATTGTAATAAGTTTGTCTATTTGAAAAACAATATATACAATTTGACCCACAACGTTATCGAAAGTAGCTAGGAAAACCAAAAAATAAATAACCTGTTCATAATGGGGTGACAAGCTGAAAAATACTAAAACATTTTTGAAACCAGAGCCCAAAAAAATGTATTAAATTTCTTTTTAATTGTTAAAAATTGTCTGATTGTTATGTCAGAAATAACGGTGAAATGAACATAATAAGGTAATTTATTTACAAACCATAACTAACGGTACAAAGTCCTCTATAAATATTACAGGCAATTGAAAAATTACTTGCCGTGATTACCACTACGATAAGAAAACTAATTGTAAATGTGTTTTAGTATTATGAAATTCTTTTTTATTTACTTGTATATAAATGATAGGTACATTTAGTAAATATGTATATACCTATTGTAGGTATGATATAAATAATTTGCAATTCTACATGTTTTAAATACATTAGATTAGAATGTAAGATTTTGCTTACCAGACTGTAGATTTTCAAAAACTTCACCGGCATTATTTACATCAATCCACTTGGGTTGTTTACCCTTTATCTTTGCAGTAGGTTCACGAATTGCAGAGGCCCATTTGACGATAAATCGCCGCGAATATTGAATTCCTTTAAGACTTTTCAAAAGTCCATTACTTGATATCGATGCCATTCTTAACCAGCACAATTGTTAATTATTGTTTAATTACGAATAACTTCAGGTAATTGAATAAGCAAACTCAAAGTATGTTTCGTTCAATTCTCCCACTGTGAGTTCAATACACGTATAATAAATGTGTTCAATATATAAGTTACGCTTTTATATTCGTAAAATGTAAAAAATTAATCGAGCGGATAGGCGTTGCACCGCGCACTCCCCGCGACTAATTTTTCACTGTTTATGCTGCCTATTTTTACGTATATGTACTCCCTTGTGAACTCTGTACTTTCTTCCTTATAAATATGTAAATTTTGCATTGATGCTGCCATCTTCGAAGCAATTGCATAACAAAATACAAGCTTGTTAATGTTTAAAAAAGAGTACTTATTTGGTACATAATGAATGCAATAATTTAATAAAAAACAATGGCCTTTTAAGAGCTTTCAAAAGTCTAAGGCTAAACCAATTTTTAACTTAATGTAATGATTTGTATTAAACTTTAACCTTTATATTTTTCAGTATTAGAGGTATATCTAGAGAGTGCTACTTTTGGACACCATGTATATATTGTGTTGATTGTTTTTGTTTTATTTAATTTAAACAATTTACATTTGTTTTGTACAAAACAGTTTTCTTTCAGAATTATATAGGTAGTAATCTTTAACTTTTAAAGTGCTTTTTTGCCATCTGGCGCTGTAGGGATTTAAATTATTATCACGTGATTGCACGTGCATCAAGCAGATTTGCAGTTGTCGGCTGGCTGTTGTTTGTTGTAGACGTGTATACAAAAATGTCGTCACCATCGACTATTAGTCCTAGACAGGCTCAACAACAGCATGTTTTAGCGGTATCAAGAGATTTTATTTCGCAGCCCAGATTAAGTAAGTAAAATTTTGCAAGTGCTTCTATTTCCTGTGCTTTGAAGTGCCTTAAATGGTGGGCGGGTCGATAATATAATGGAGGACAAATAGTGTCAGTTCTGTCATATGATTGCATGTTTTATTTTCACAACGATTATTCAAAATCAGAAACTAGAAATCACTTTGAAATACAGGCCCTATTGTCACAGTCATTTTACATAATTATTAAAATTTAGGTTATAGAATTCATATTCTAATCAGCTGTTAATGACAGTCATGTGACAGTCTTGTGAATGCCACTCCTTGTTTATTTTAGCTATTTCTCACTCAAACAATCCTCTTTTTGTAGCATACAGGACAGTATCTGGTGTAAACGGACCCCTAGTTATATTGGACGAAGTTAAGTTTCCTAAATATGCAGAAATTGTGCAGTTACGTTTGGCTGATGGTACCATCAGATCAGGGCAAGTTCTTGAAGTTAGTGGTTCAAAAGCTGTCGTGCAAGTATTCGAGGGAACATCTGGAATTGATGCTAAACACACTCTTTGTGAATTCACCGGTGATATTCTTAGAACACCAGTATCAGAAGATATGTTAGGTCGAGTATTCAATGGATCTGGAAAACCCATTGATAAAGGTAAAGTTGTTGTTTTTTTTTCTGTTTTATATTATTTATTATGCTTCAATTGTAATACTTTTAATCCGTAATTGGTTTCTTAATTAAACACCTACTTTTTGTAGATGTAATATTAAACAATAGGTCATAATTGAAGAAATTTCATAGGCTTTAAAACCTTATGTTTGTTTAAACATAACTGATTATGTAATTTCAAAAATTTGTTTTCAATCATTTGCTGTTATTGAATTTTTTAGATATTATGCACATTTTAACTTACAATTAGTGGAAATGTAATATCAATGAAAGATTTTAAGGGATGAATGGTATTTCATTTCAAGTTTTTTATTATTTCGTAGGACCTCCAATATTGGCTGAAGACTTTTTGGATATCCAAGGACAGCCTATTAATCCATGGTCTCGTATTTATCCAGAAGAAATGATTCAGACTGGTATAAGTGCCATTGATGTGATGAATTCAATTGCTAGAGGTCAGAAGATTCCTATTTTCTCAGCTGCTGGTTTGCCCCATAACGAAATCGCTGCTCAAATTTGTCGACAAGCAGGTCTTGTCAAAGTACCTGGTAAATCGGTGCTTGATGATCATGAAGACAATTTTGCTATTGTTTTTGCTGCTATGGGTGTCAACATGGAAACAGCTCGGTTCTTCAAACAAGATTTCGAAGAAAATGGTAGGCGTTATAAAGTTTCTAATAGAATCATGATTTTGTTCTTGAGAATTGTTTTAAAATCCTAGTTAAACATTTTTTCTTTCGATTTAATTAAATAGATGTAGATATTTCTAATAGTTATACCTATTTGTATATTATTGACAAGAGTATGTTTTTTATATAATAAAATGCCACTACTACTGTGGCATAAAACCGTTTTTAAGTAATAATTGGATTCACAAAAACTACATGACCAAAAGTATAATAAGCCATATATATCATAAATACCTTCATAACTTTTAAGAATTTTTTAATAATTAAAGTTTAAAATGAACGATTCCGTATTGAGGACTGATATTTGGTGTAATTACTAGTCATAATGGGTAACTTGCAATAAAATAATAAAACAAAAATTCATCATATACTTTTGTGGTAGTGGCTTGCCTCTTGTTTTTTATAGAGTTCATACAATGTTTTATTTCCGTAACCAAAATAAATAATAATGACGATAACATAGGAAGTCTCCGCGTTAAATAGGAGTTTCCCAATCATTTATTTTTTGCAATTTTTTTGTTTTTTAGGTTCTATGGAGAATGTGTGCCTTTTCTTGAATTTGGCCAACGACCCTACCATAGAAAGAATTATCACTCCTCGTTTGGCCCTTACGGCTGCTGAATTCATGGCTTATCAGTGCGAGAAGCACGTTTTGGTCATCTTAACCGATATGTCTTCTTACGCTGAAGCTTTGCGTGAAGTTTCAGCCGCTCGTGAAGAAGTACCCGGTCGTCGTGGTTTCCCTGGTTATATGTACACAGATTTGGCCACTATCTATGAACGTGCCGGACGTGTTGAAGGCCGTAACGGATCTATTACCCAGATTCCCATTTTGACTATGCCTAATGATGATATTACCCATCCCATTCCGGATTTGACTGGTTACATTACCGAAGGACAAATCTACGTTGACAGACAATTGCACAACAGACAAATCTATCCACCAATTAACGTGTTGCCGTCTCTGTCTCGTCTTATGAAATCCGCTATAGGCGAAGGAATGACAAGGAAAGACCATTCTGACGTATCTAATCAGTTGGTAAGTTTACTGTCATGTTTTAAGCTTTTATATTGTATTTGAAAAAATACCCGCTGTGGTGTATATTTGGATATATCCAAATTAAATTATTTTAAATTGTACTCTACCAATGCAGTTTACATGTCGGATATGAAAATTTTATATAAGCGCTTTCCTCACACTTTATAGTAACAAGTCCCTTAAGGTTTAATTTTTTACTATTATCACGTCAAGAACGTAGAAAATAATAGCAACATGCTTTCTCTCATGGGCTGCGTTTTATTTCAGTACGCATGTTATGCTATTGGTAAGGACGTACAGGCTATGAAGGCTGTCGTTGGTGAAGAGGCTTTAACCCCCGACGATCTTCTGTATCTTGAATTCCTCACAAAATTCGAGAAGAATTTCATTTCGCAAGGCAGTTACGAAAACAGGACTGTGTTCGAATCATTGGACATAGGCTGGCAGTTGCTCCGCATCTTCCCCAAGGAGATGTTGAAACGTATCCCGGCGGCGACACTTGCGGAATTCTATCCAAGAGACTCGCGTCATTAGTTACTTAATTCTGTTGACGAGTTAGTTACCGTTGTTGTATTTTTTAAGTTTACCTTCGTCCAAAAGTAATTTCTCTTATCAATGTACTATTCAATCCTCCTCCACTTCTTCCACGAAGGAAACGTCGGCATAGTCGAATGAAACGGGGAAAGAAACTGCATTTGCTTTATTAATTATAATACTGCTTTGCCCCTACAACTCCTGTTCATTCTCCTATTTCTCCTCTTTCTTTTTTGTCGTCCATACCGTGATTATTTTCCGTCGCCATCATTGGTTGTTCTTTTTTCGATTTTTAATGTAATACAGTGGCCATTTACACCCCCAGTTTTATTTTTGTCGTCCCAGTGCCGTTGAATGTTGTGAGCCGGCTGCATTTCCTCTGCAGTTTTTTTAATTTTAGTCGAAGCATTTTTGAATTAATTGTGTAATTTCTGTTTTAGTTTTCAATTTTATTGATTGTATTTGCAAATATGAAGGAAAGTTGCCCAAGCGCAGTATTACGTTCTCTTTTTAAGGATTGTTTACACTGTTTTACATGTTTTTACATGTTGCCACAATTTTTTAAGGACCAAACAAAAAACAGAGGAATCCCTACTAATTTTTATTTTCAGTTTTTCTGAAAGAGTGCCTACTTGCTAAAATAGAACTGTAGAGTGTATATTTTTTCTTTTTTAGTTTTTTTTTTTTCAAAAATTTAAAATATTTATCCGCCTTAGGAATTTTATTTTTTCGCCGTGAACACTGCGAACTGTATATACACACAAAGATTATGTACTTTGTAAATTATTGTAAAAAGCCCAGCTAAAGAAAAAGACGGAGGTATTTAGGTGCACTTTCCTCGCTTTACTGGTAGAAAATTTTATTTTAATTGCACATCATTTTGTAAATATGATACCGCACAATGTCACATTATTATTTTTTTTCGTTATTTTATTCGAGAAACATATTACATAATGATATACAATTTTTTTTGCTTGCATAATCGTTATTTGATCGATTGATTGATATTATAGCATATTAATGTTATTTTTGGTGCTGAAATAATTTAATTTTTTAATCATCGCGCGACTGCTTTCACGATGTGCCCACCATCATCAAAGAGAAGACTATTTGAGAACTGTGTACTACATTCCATTTATTGATTGAAAAGAAAAATATAAAGAGTAATGATCGATAATGATGAAATAAATGGTCGAATTCGATCGCATTGTATAAAGCAATATACCTGCTTGTTCCAGTATTTTTTTGGTAGATTAATTACTGTAATAATAATGATAATAATAAATGATGATAATAATTGTAAATGGTGAACGGAATTTTTTTCATTGTAATGTATCGTGGTCAGACACGCTATCGTCTTCATGTTGTTACAGTTATGTAGTTGTTTCCCTACTGTAGAAAATTATGTATCTATAATTAAATATTCAAGTGTTAATGGGTTTTTACTTTGCCAGCTCTTAATTAAATTTGCTTTTGTGTAGTTAGTACGGGTCGTATTTTGGTCTTTTTTTTAAATATATTTTTTAAGTCGGTATGAGTTTAAAAAAATTACTTTTTTCTTTCATATATAGGATAGATTACATAATTTTGCTTTTATTGATTTATTTAAAAGTTTCCAGTAAAACACACAAGACAAGTCAAAAGACGCACCCATCATCTTAAAATTAGCCAGTCAAGATGATATAATTTTTTAAATAAGTTTCAAATTACAATATAAATTTGAAGTGCTGTTTTGTATTACTAGTTATTACTAAAAGGTGGCGCAAAAATGTCCATGTAATGCATTTTTAGTAGTTTGGTAACCTGTATTTAATTCGTCTGAATTTTAAAGATGTCAGCACAAGTATAATTTTCATTAAAAATATGACTTATCTACATTAACTATACATTAAACCATCCATATCATGATGCTTTAGTGTTTTTTTGCCATCACTGCAATTTCATAAATGAATTCAAGGCAAAACATTAGTTAACTGTAGTAAAACAAAACTATTTTATAAATTAATTATGATTTACGAATTACGAACTTTTGGTGGAAATAAATTATAGTAGTAAATACATTTGATGTGTATTTGGTATTTTAATCAGTATTAAGAATATATATTTTTGTAAAACTCATGATAATTTTTAATTTAAAATACCTACTTTTGTTTTACTTTTCCCGAATAAATCTGTTTGGCAACATGGTAATAAAATTATAATCGCTGGTTTTGTTTGAGCGCAACTTGTAGTGGAGAAGAAGAAGAAGTCATTGTGGTCGTTTTAAAATGGTTTCGGTTATGTTTTCTATTTCGAGTTATTTTAATTGTTAAAATGGATAATGCTGGAATTAAATCGTAATTTAGAATTTAACGTATTTGACATTTTTCCTTACTAGAACGAAAAAACGGTGAGCTAGACAATAGTGGGTATTAGAAGATGGTGGTGTGTGTATTCTTCATATAAAAAGCGTTTAAGAAGAAACTATCCCTTAAAGTCTGTAGAAATCGAGTCAATATTGGTAAGCCTCATGAAATCGGCTTTTATTAACGTTGTCATAATGTATTTCTTCATTTTAACAACATAAATAACACATATAGTATACTTAACCTCCAATTCTGTCTGCCGAAATTGAGTTCTTTTTAATAACAAATAATAAGCAATAATTTGTTTATGTTTGTTGTAATATAATAAATACGTTGCATTTGTGCTTATTTAGACCTCATACAAGATTTATATTTGGGGTAAAAAATGCCATGAAATCATTGCAGTTTGCATTCATTCTTAAGACTATTTTCAATTACGTTAGGTGCACCTAAATACTAGATAACTTACCCAAAATAAAACGTTTTAAGAAGATATAAAAATATTGTAAACCTATGGTATCTTTCATGTTACCTATGTATATTTTATGTACCATGCAAATTTACGGAATATTACACAAATGTTTATCAAATAATTGAAATATTTAATGTTAGGTGGGTACATCCTTAAAAACTATTCCCGGCTAATCTGTATTTTTCCTTTATAATTCTAAAGCAAATTTTATGTAAAAGATAAAGTGATTTGTAGTATTTTGGAAGGTACAAATAACTGCGACCTATCCATTCATTTACTACCTGTAACTTTGAAATTTTAAAATTTTGTCTAAAAAAAGTTTACAAGTAATTTCCATGAGAGTTCCTTTTAGATGGACCATTAACTATTAATAAGTTTTACTATTTTGTTATCTACACCACACCACTTTTAAATAAGTATTTAAGCCTAAGTACTCGAAACATATTTTTTATTATTTGTCTGTTACTTACGTAATAAGATTACAAGTAATTAATGCAATCTAAAAGCTTTTAAATGTTTCAATGAATTTTCTTCAAATCCTACAATTGTTTTGAGCGGTTAGCCCTTTTTCAAGAGTTAAACTACTACTCTTGATACACCCGAAACTATTGTAGAGTTTTAATAAAATTCGTTGAAACATTTAAAAGCTTTCACATTGCTTTCAAAACGTTTCATAAAACTATCATTCTATCAAACTAAGATTCCATCTTTTTTTATTATTGTTGCAAGTTAAGTACCTATACAATTTTCTGTTGTTTGTTTTATATTTTCTCTTAATGAGTGTTTAAAACCATTGCTGTTACATATTTTATCCTGTAAGTCCCTTATCGATTAATTCTTTACGGTTCAATAGGTATCATTTACCTATTATGTAGGTATGTTATAATTGTTTAAACATATAATAGTACCTTATTAGTTACTATCAGTACCTATTGTTGAGGCATTATTTTACACAATGCATTGAGTGGTAACATACATACATACTTTTTTCTTGTCTGTGGTTTATAATAAAATATAACGCATCTATATTTTAACTTTCATTCTCTCATCGTATTCTGTCTACCATTAACTCGAACCACTACATTTGTCTTTTTTCAAAGAATCACGCCACGAAGCGTCATTGTCTCATAAAACAGTGCGACTTGCAACAGGGCCAAATCCAGTACAGTTTGATATAGTTTTCACAACCGTAACTATCCTGTCGCCTTCGCCTTCACTTTTCCGCCCCCGCCCTAAAAAAACTTGCTTAATACCTTACGAGGTCTCCCTCATCCTTTTACACCCCAATAAGAGAGGAGATCCCCGGTCTCATCATTTGCACATTGTCTTTAGTTTCAACTTTAAGCATAAAGTTGAAATAAACAAGTAAAATAATTCATTTCAGTTAGTTCAAAAAGATAATTTTCGTACCTGATAGGCACGTTCGTATAAATTCTTCAAAATATTCTTACCTGGCTTTGGGTATGATGAGGGTGAGTAATTTTAGCAGTACACGCATTTCCTATTGGTTTTATGTGAGGGATATAATAGTGCTCCTGTCTGACAGTATAATTCTGCAGGTCGAAGAAGCATCTTTTATTCACAGTTCCCATTTGTTGTAATAAAATTTATAAATGAGTAATTAAACCACAAACTTGCCAAAAGAAAAATGTAGCTTACAAAAATTTATTCTATTTGGCTTCTCATTCTTATTTTTCTCCTATATTTCACCACAAATAGGGTATCCAGTTTTTCTTAATTTTTCTACCGTCATATTTAATAGAAAACTATACTTGAGAAACAGTCTTAAAAACATCCCTTCAAAGAGATCGAAATTGCGTTCATTGCTAATCACGTAGAATTTTTGTTAAAATAATAAACAAAATAACTATCTACGAACATTTACAAACTAGTAATTAAAAAGATTGTTACGGTCCTGTGCAAGGAGTACATTAACTTCTCTGTCGCCCCCCCCTTCTCTGCGTCAAGCCGAAAAGAGACAACGTTGAGACCAAGCGGGATAGACAGAGGTGTAACATGTTGGTTCCACCACCGGCGTATTTTCAATCAAAGAATTTTCAATTATAAAGTAAAAACCATGTGCGTGTGTTTACGATCGGAGCGTCCAGTGAGATGTTATTAGTAGCAGCAGTTTTGTTCTGTAACTTTTTATTTCGCGTTTTTATAAACATTTCCACTGATAGCGTGTTTCAAATGGTACCGGACGTAAGCGGGATCTAATCGAATAGGATCAGATACTATTACTTATTATGTATATGCTTTTACCAGTTGTTGGCTCGATGGAGGCAATTCTGGAATTTATTTTGTTGTTGGGGTTCCTTTATTGGATTTATCCCGCGTTGTTTGTTGAAGGAGTTTTAAGGTTGGTGGCGATGAAAATTTAAAACTCATAATGTTTAGAGTTGACAATATGGTCCTACCTGTTTTTTTTTTACAATAGCCGGTTAATAAATGCACATATAGTTGAAATGAAACAATTGTAACTATTTTCGGTTGTAAAATAATTATGAATAGTTACTAAGTTTACTAAATCTAGTTTTAAAAGAATTCGGATAGGTGTGGTCCTAATAAAAAATGTTAACTGTATTTACTTGAATGCATTTGGAATTAAAAGTTAGAAATGAAGAAATAATTATTTCTTTAGTTGTAGGTAGGTAGATTTAACTTTTCACAAACTTCCTAACGATTAGTAACCGTTGTGTAATCATTTTCGAATACTGCATTTGTAATTTTCTTGTCAAATTAAGTACCTATTGCTTTGCAAATTTCTTTTTGTGCGATTATTTGCGAGTGACATTAGTTATTTTTCAATTGAGTTAACGTAGGTAGTTTGACGGTGACATTTTGAATAGATTTGCCCTTCAATAGTTATATTTACTTGCTAGCTGATTACGCGCAAATTTTATCAAATAAAAATAGGAAAGGAATTTTTATTATGAATGAATATGCTTGGGGTTTGTTCTTTTGTTTGCCGGACAGGCTTTTTTGACTGATAACGCTGCTTATTTTTTGATTTTAAACCCAAAAATAACGCGAATTTATTGAATAGAGCGTATATTGGTAGAGGTATTTCAAGATCCCATGGGCCGCGAATTGCGCCGGGAGCCAACCTTTTGGCATTGAAATAGTACATTATGATGTTATCATCATAAGGTTGTCAGTCTTAAGACTGATTGGACACGTACCTCCACTCTTTCCTATCCTGAGCTAATCTTTGCATTTCCCTAAAACTAGAACAACCCACATCATAACTATATTTACGAATTGTAATTTATTTCTAGGTCTACCTCTACCCCTCCTCTTCCTCTAATAAGTTTCTGACTAGTCCTTGATGCCTGAGAAGGTGTCCTACTAATCTATCTCGCCTATTCTTTATTGACTTCTGTAGAGTCCTCATTCTCCTATTTTTTCTAATACCTCTAATGATGTTATGTCAGTATAATAATGAAGGATGGACCTGTACTGAAGGGTACTGTTTTTAAGAAGTAGAAATGTAGACGTCATTGAATGGGTGGTGTTTTGTCACTGCCTAACCCAATCTTATACTCCATGAGATTCTGAATTACCTCTACACTCCAATGCATAAATAATACGGTAAAAGTGCGTATGTGGATGATCGTAGCTCTAATGGGGAGAAAATAGGAGACGATAACCTTGTAGAACATTACACAAGTGTTTTTAATTGGGACGTGGATGTAGTTGAAGAATCGAATAATCTATTTAATATATATTTACTTTTTCATCTGAAGTTTGATGAGCTAATTGAGTAGATTATTTACTAATATTAAGTCGCGTATATTTTATGTCGAAACTAACTAAGTAGTTTATTATTATTCAACAGGTTCTTTACAAGCGTATAATTAGGTAAAAATGAAATTATTCCGGTAATTTTTAGCGATTAAAGCGCTAAACGTTTGCGAAAATGAAATAATTTAAAGGAAATACTTCCATTACCACCACGATTACCATTAGACTAGTTAAAGGTTGAGCAATTTCTATGGGTATCACCGAAAAAATTTTCGGTCGACTTACATAGTGTAACAAATTTCAGTTTCACTTTCTCTTCGAGTAAGAATTATCATCGGAATTCTTTCGTTTTTCTATTTTAGAAGTAACTATTCGTAATTATTTTCTTTGATTTATTTGAGAAATTTACTATATATGTGTATTTATAAGTAATTGAACGAACTGACGAGATAAAATTGGCTAATCAGAAAATGCTCTTTTGCTGAACTAACGATTCAAATGAAAGTGTGTATTGATTAGTCGATTATCTGAATTGTTAATTACCCGATAATTGTGTATTTATCGGTTCTAAAAATAAAAAGACAGGAAAATGCGCGTTAAAATTTTTTTATTCAGTACTCATCAATTCGGATAATGACATCAAATTTTCTTTTATCAGTATTGATTAGGCGTCGTCCATAAAATACGTCACTCTTTTTAGACCCCCCCTTTGCTTTATCTATTAAATCGGTAGCTGATCCTAGTTTTGTCTGTTAATGATAACAGTGACGGTTTTTGAATTTATTACATAGTAATTAAATGATACAAAGGAAACGATTGGAATCAATAAACTTTAATTATTGCTAACAAAATATTGACAAGAATTTTTAGGTCACTGGACAAATTTGCGTTTAAAAATTGACTTGCAAAATTTCCTGTCACTATTAATTGTTTCGTATCAGCAACATGGATATTTTTTGATTACGAGTCACTTATGCGAATGATAAAGTTGTTAGCGGGGGTTTTCAGAATTTCGATTTTTAAATATTTCTACTTTTAAAATTTTTTTCTCTTGTCTAAAGATTCTGGGTTTCGTGAAATGCTAAGATTTTCTCTAAATATGGGAAATATTAGAGATATGCCCAACCAGTCTTCGGACTGATGAATCTACGATGATGATGATGATAATATATGAAGTAAATTATCAAAGTTCCTGTTGCAATTTCGTATTTTCCTATGATTTGGGAATAACTAGCGGCTCACTGTACGCTCAGCAACTAATATTAAAATCATCATCGTAATGACTAAAAACTCAATGATTATATCTCTTATTAGGAAGTGCTGGGTGAAAGTAGTAAAATACTATCGTTTGTTATGTGTTCTAAACAGTGCAAGTCATTTAGTAAAATTACATTTTTAATAAATAATGAATGGGAATATTCATTAATTAGATTCCAACAGACTTATCATAAGTATAAGGCTGTTGAATAATTAACTGTATTACTGTATTTGTAATAAATTAGGTTGATGCGATTATTATAATAAGAGATGTTGAAGATTAACGTACATTTTTGTTTAAACTTCAAAATTATACATAGGTGTATGAATATGATAAAATATTCGATTTAATTATCAGACTATTGGGATCCGTCAAATGGGAGGAGCCTAAAAACATGGCGCCAATTAGGGAAAATTTATCGTAGTTCCTATAGTGTACCGTGCAATTTCCAAGTTTTTAAATTACGATAAAATGATAAGTATTGACACAATATGTGATTGGGCTGACACAAAGCCTCGGAAAGGAAATTTCGTTGAAGGTGAGCGTGTTTTTAATGCCAATCACATTATAAAATTCGGAAATAACAAATCCGGAAGCTAGCCTTCAAATTCCGTCAAGTTTACTGCCTACTTTTTACAAACTTCGGATTTAAAAAGTGATTCACGTTATATAATTGGTGAGGTGATTCTGGGTGATTTAAGCAATATCATATCAATGACTTGCACGTGCAAAGCCGATTTAAGAGAACGTTGCAAACACATTATTGCAACTTTGTTGTATTGCAGCAGGTAGGTTCTTAACCTCAAAATACTTATATCGTATCATTAGAATTGTGTTAAATCAATTACACAGGAATAAATAATTTCTCACTTTATAATTTTAGTATGATTCTAGTTTTAAATATTAAGGTTATGGCTGATGGTAAATACTTGCTGAAATATAATCATGTGCATTAAAATGACGTGAACAAATTTTTATTCCGGAATTCACTTCTTTGATACCTACTGCTTTCATCCAAGCTTCTATTAGTTTACTTTTTTCTCTAATTTTCCGAATATATTTTTTACATATATAAAACGGTTAGTTTTTATTGGAAAGTAGTTAATGTAGGTGAAGAGTGAAGATCTATGTCTGAAGTGCTATTGCAGCTTTTCACTGAACATATTAACTTTTTATTTGATTTAACTTTAGAAGAAAACTTCGTCGACTCCATCATCAAAAAAATTTTTACTTTTTTAACGTGTTTTATTATTTTAATAAACAATTTTACAATTTACGGGCTCAGTTCCTATGTAAATTTTTCCCTCATTCGAGTTATAAATTTTGCCACCAGATGGTGTATGCCCATTTGACGGATCCCAATCGTTAATATTTTATTTAATTGCTGAATTAGTTTAGGTAACGTTTTGCAACATGTATATACTGAGAAAGTTGCTCGTAACTGTCACTTATATTAGCTTCTTTATGCTCGTAAATTAGTAAATTACATTTCAATAATAAATGGAATAATGTATTCGTATTAAGTACGTCTTGATCCTTATTGTGTTTATCAATTGTAATAGTTGCACAGACATAGACATTCATACACTTATAGATACATATAAGAATAGCGGCGTATAGTAGTATTTTATTAAATCGACAATCTACAGTATTAACATATTAGTAATAGTAATCATGTATTTAGGCCTACGTTTCAGTCGAAATGACCATCTCTTATAAATCTAGTCAATGAAAAATTAACGTATTTACATACATACATTTACATATTATCTGCCTATATACAAATTAATTTAACAAAAGAAAAAGGTTGAATTTCAAAATTATTTTTATTGCCCCTTAGGATCCCCCCACATCCGGCAAAAAGTAGGAAATCAAATAGTAAATCATAGATATCATCAATTTACAACATACTTAGAGGTTAACAAGGGCGAAAAATCGATTGAACTGGGCCTCATTTCTGGGAAAATTCGTTTTCTGCGGAAAAACAAACATGGTTTATGCTTATGTCGTCTCAGACATCGTCTTTTGGAAACAGCCGTATCCCGCAATGTGATTAGATTTTTTTGTTTTTTTTTTTCATGTCTGAATTTTGGTCACTAAAATTTAGATTTGTTTAGTATAAATTAACACTACAATTTGGACTTAAAAATTAACAATCACCACAAAGTTATAATTAAACCAGTGCTTTCTGTACTATATTTGGGTATAATATATTTGGAAGAGACATTAACGAAATTATGAATATTCAACACTTTTAGAAATAAGTAAATATAATGTGTTGTGTTTAAATATCCGTGAATAGCTTTTCTCTGTAATTATCATGCTTGAAATCTGCCAGTGATGCTCAAGGTCGAGGATTTGTTAATGAAAAACTTAATTTGTATTCGAATGGCAAGAGCAGGTGATCTTGACTTGAAGAATTATACGTATGCGTCTTTATGTGAATGTTAGTACGTTGGACGTTGCAGTGATATTGTATTCTTGAAAGATCTGGGTCAAGAGAAAGAAGTACTTAAAATTGCTTGTTCAGCGATAAATTCTATTATGTAGCCATTTGATCGTTTGCTATGCAATAGGAAGTCACACATCAAAAGTTAGATATAGTTTTAAGGAAAATAACACATAAGGTGTCTCGTAAATTCAGCTGCATATCGGATAACACCCTGTAGAATACTACGGTTAAACTATTTAGGATCTGTCTATATTATAATATAAAAGGTACCCCAGAAATACCTCAGTTATAAGTGCGTTCTTTTCAAAAAGTTAACTTCAGGTTTATTGAAAACTAGCGACCCGCCCCAGATTCGCACGGGTGTAATGCTAATACTAAGTATACTACAGAATGTCATACACAGCTTTTTTGTCATAAGACAGTACAAACCCCCCGACCGGTACCGCCGCAACCGCTATGTCCCTGCATTTTAAATCTGTAATATCTTTGAAAATATTCATTTAAATTACATGCTGTAAAGGGCAATATTGATCTATATTAAATGCACAATGTATTTAAAAGTAATTAATTGGATAAGAATTAATGCTGTATTGCTTAAAATCGCTTTGTAAATAAGTCATTACTCATAAAAAGTTAAGGTTAAAAAATGGTTATTGTGGGTTATCCCTAAGAGATAGACATCTCGTAAGGTTCAGCCAGCGTTTGCAATGTAAGCGCAAAAAATGTGTTTATTTACTACATCACATTAGAAACCTCTAAAATTATCAGTGTTTCTCTACTATATCATGCATGTATTATACATATAAACCTTCCTCTTGAATCACTATCTATTAAAAAAAAGCGCATCAAAATCCGTTGCGTAGTTTTAAAGATCTAACTATACATAGGGACAGACAGCGGAAAGCGACTTTGTTTTATACTATGTAGTGATAAGTATTTTTATTTCCCCTATCTGTTTAGCTTGTGCCTGTAGAATTTTGGCTTACAATTAGTTAATGGTTTAGGGTTGTGGTACGCCTATTTATAAGTAAACGAGGTTCAAAGGGATTCTTATTTAGAGTTTTTCTAGAGATAGGACAATTAATCGTTTAATGAGATTTAATAATAAAAGGCGATTTTACTTATCGAAATTTAGTATTCATGTCATACGGCGAATTTCTAAATATCTAAGTTTTACTGGAGAAATGTAATCTACTACGTGAAAAATTTTATCAATTAAAATACTACTGCAATCGGTATCGGAATTTAAAATTTGAGAAAAAAGCATTTAAGATCTTAAATGAAATGCTTAAGTTAAAAAAAATATGTATTTAATATTTGAAGTTGAATTTAAACAAGTTATAATGCAATAAAATCAAACTTTTACCCCTTTTTGGAGTTTCTGCGCTTTCATATATGTATATTCCTGCAGAAAATTAGAACATATACAACGATACCTCTAGATACGAGTGCCCTAATATATGAGTTATTTGAGATACAAGCTGTAGAGCGAGCGAAGTTTTCTTTTGAGATACGAGGTTTTTGGCTCTTCTTTTAAGAAATATCTACAGGAATATAACCTACCCATGCAAGCCCTTCTCGTCCTCGATAATGCTCCTGCTCACTCACCGAACCTCGAGGATAACATCCTCGAAGAGTTTAAGTTTATAAAGGTTCTCTATCTACCACCTAAAACCACTCCTATCCTGTAGCCCATGGATCAGCAAATGATTTTTAATTCTAAAAAGCTGTACGCACTGGGCACCTGTTCCGGCGCTTCTTTGAGGTGACAGAGAGCACAAACCTTACCCTTCGAGAGTACTGGAAGGACCACTTCAACATCGTGATATGCCTCAGAATTATTGATCAGGCCTGGCTGAGTGTTACAACGAGGACCTTGACCACTGCATGGAAGAGGTTGTGGCCTGAGTCTGTAGCCGAAAGGACCTTCGAAGGATTCAAACCCGAAGTGCCAGTGGAGGGTCTCTGGGAAAATCCATGGGCCTGGTGATGGATGAGAGAGATGCGAACGAGCTCTTCGAGGAGCACTCTCAGGAACTGACGACCGAGGCATTACAAGAGTTACAGTCGCAGCAGCATTCGAGGGTTCTGCAAGAATGCAAGAAATTGGTTTCGAGAAAGGACCAGAGAGTGAGATAAAAGAGATCTTGGGAATGTGCCTTATTCAAAAACACGTAACAAAAACAATTGGGGGTAGTATTTTTGGGGCTGGTACGGATTAATGGCATTTCAATTAATTTCAATGGGGAAAATTGCTTTGAGATACGAGCAAGGTTACGGAACGAATTAAACTCGTATTACTGTACTTCCTATTCCCCCCAGGGTTCTCCAATTGTCGCGGCGGGGGGGCTCAGTACCCATACACATGTTATGGCGAAGCTAAAGGACCCCCAGGCATCTGGAAGCAAAGTGATTGTGGGAAGCAGCCGACTGACACGGGCAAAGGTCCGGAAGCACCCGTCTGGTGTGCCAGAGAGCGCCGCGGAAGCCCCGAGGGGAAAGTACGCGGCAGCTGGCGGTCGAACGCGACGTAAGCCCAGCACAGACGAGGTAGGCTAACGCGGGGGCCTCGCCTCACCCCCTGCAATAAAGCCTGCCGAGTCGAAAGGGAGGCTCTCTCGGTGCGTCCACCAACACCATTAGTGGCAATCGCATGGGAACCTCGACAGGCGCCGAAAGTCAGAGGTCCTCTGGGTAGACGCCCTTCCTACCCCATGTCTGAGGCGAAGTAAGTGTCCTGGCAGTGGTGCGCATCAGGCGGGGTCACAGAGTTGAGGGTAACCTGACCCATTAGGGGGGTTACGACGGTAGCATTATGTGGATCGGGTGTGCAGTCTGACCCTTTAGGGGGGCTACACACTGTATGGTGAAAGCAGAGTAGATGCGAAAAGCGTAGTAGCTCGGGCGAGTCAGGAGGCTGAAGGATGTCCGGTGACAGCGAGAGTACAGCAAAACGGATGTCACCCAGCGATGGGTGCTGTGGAGTAGCTGATGGCGACCGGAGAGCCTATACCGGTACTCGGGAGGCGGGGAGCCCACAGGAGTCTAGCATCGATTCCTGACCCGCCAATTTGTGTTGGACTCGAGGTGGCAGTTGGTTACACCCGCATGCTGGGTTAGGGGGCTGTGCATCGGATCGCCCGGTTCGTTGTGTAGTCCCTGCATTGAACGCTTAAGGGTGTAGATAGGCCCGAACTTGGGGGTTACTCGCCTCGTTAACCCTCAGGCACTGCATCGGTGGCTTCCTGGGACCAATCCGTCTGACGGAGGGGAGACCCCAGAGAGTCCTTTTCATACCATCATGGCTCAGCTGTGTTGGTTTGACGTGTGAATTTACCATTGCATGGTAAGGCGGCGATCGTTGAATCTCCATAAGTTGTACTTCCTATTCCCTCTGGTATTCATTGCCGGAGCAGATATACACAACGCGCGCCAACATGACCACCTATCAACGGAGAGCTTTTCTAAATTCGGGGATTCACCTCACGGAATTGTAACCGATTAAAGCGCTTTACGGAATGTGGAGTTTGTTCTCATAATTTATTAATAATTAGTTGGTATATTATTCGATTTCCCCATCTAAGTTTCCGTTTTATTTATCGCGGTCTTATCACCGCATTATATAGTAATAACAACGGAAAAGTATATCGAGCGCGGGCCATTTTCCTATCACGTTGCTTCGCTGGTCACATGCCATTCGCGTGGCTAATGTTGTTATAGTGACACTGTGTAAGAACAATTACTATTTAAACGATAACTACCGATTTATATTTTAACTTCGCAATGACGTTTTGTAATTGTTGAAGGCGATTTTTATGTGGGCGAACAACGTTTGGAAAACTACGGTCAAAGACCGAGTTGAAATCGATGGCCGAAAAAACTTTCATATGTTGTACACATTACAATTCATGGTGTGTTACTTAAACGTGCGTCAAAAAGTAAAACGCCAATTTATTAATAATTTCTCAATAAATTAGCGCAAGGTGTTTTGTTGCCATTTCTGGTAAAGGTCTAGATGATGGAACCCGCCCCCTTCGGGGGTGGGGATGGGGGGACCGAAGGAGGAGGTCTCCCCCACCACTGTACCATAAAAAGTTCGTGGCAGTCTCACTCCCATAAAAAGTTCAAAGGGTTCAAAGTTAATAAATATGCCAATTTTTATACATTTCTAGGCATGTAAATATTTATATAGTCATTTTTAAACAATATTCAATGGTAAAACTAATGGAAAAATATATAAAAATATTGAGAAAGTTATATAAAACATTATTTAAATATTTTTATCAATAGGGTAGGTTAGGGTAGGTAATCGGGTTTTGTTCAAGTGACCACCCTCTTTCGATCCCCCACCTCCACCCGCTTGAAAAAATTTTTTTGTTGGATTTTATTTGAATTATAGTGTATGAAAATTGTTAAAATAATCAACTTTCAACCCCCATAACTTTTTATGGGGGTGAGACTGCCGCAAAATTTTTATGGGGTTTTACTCAGGTGACCACCCTCTTTCGATCCCCCTACCCCCACCCCCATCTAACCTAACAATGGTGTAAAGTAAGAAATGAAGCAACAATGGGGCAAATGTTTTTATTTATACGAGACCAACAACCTACGTTTCGCCTTAATTATAAGGCATCTTCAGGGTTAGGTTTCAAAAACTTTTTTTTTTAATTATTATTCACACTTAATCATAATGATTAAACTATGCCAAAAAAAATTATTATAGTCTAGTTCAAAGATCTGAATGAATATCATCGAATTTTAATTTTATGTATCAGAAATTAATGGGTCTAGATGTTTAGAGTAATGGCCCTGGAAGTGATTTTGTAGAGAACTAAGTCCTCTCGAAAGTAGTGTACTTAATTTTTGTCAGTAGTACCTACTTTTTGCCACAGGAACGGTCAGAGTCCTCCCAGGATCCCATTAGCGCTAGTTTTTCGCCAGCGATTACTTAAGTCTTTTTTAGTACCTAAAGTCAATATTTTAATGACAGAATGTACAGCGTCTTTCCAACATCATCAGGACATAGAAATAGTTCGATTGAATATTTCATAAAACATGCGTTTTCAAGTTTTTGGATTCTTCTAATGCGACCTAGAGTCCTATTGAATAAATTTTCGTTACATTTCGTGCATTTTTTGTCAATAGTTATTACTACAATCGTTTCAGGAGTTAGAGGTTTTTAAAACTCCTTTGGAGCTTCTGTTTTTACCACTGATTCCGACCTAAACAATTATAGGAGTGGAGTGCGTCGTCAGGTAGGGCGTTCTCGTCCTTTTAGCCGAACGACATACATACATTGGCGGTTACGAATCCTTCTGCTAGTGCCGATTGCTTTGTGCAAAAAATACTTCCAGAAACGCTTGCAGTGAGGCAACTGTTTGTACGGATATAAACAGTAGTAGCACATTACATATGCCAAACCAGGAAAATTGTCCCACCTTAACCTAACCTGAAACTTTGGTGCATAGAACTTCACATTTAATTATTATCATAAGACCTAAAATCTGCTGGACATGCAGCTTCTCTTCTTCCTATCTTGGGTCGCATTAATTTTGAACATGGAGGTCATTTTTCGAATAGGAAATTAATTTTTCAAACTGTATCGTGTGAGATATCAAATGAAAGAGCTTGTTGTACAATTTTGCCTCGTGAATGGGGAAAGCTACACAAAATGACCTTAAAATTCTACTAACACTAGCACGATGGATCCCTAGATCTTAGAACATATTAGTATTAGGTATGTACAGTAGTCATAATTTATATGGACTGTATGAAGTTGATTCATTGGTGCAATGTAAGCCTAATATTATACATTTCTATATCTACGTATGCATGTGATTTTGATATTAGATCTTCATGTTTTCTACACGATAATATTATTTATACAATTCATTCATTCGACGACTTGTATTACCTAGGATCGATTGTCACCAGATTACCACAAACTGAGTACTACGTATTTCTTGTGGTTTTCGTTAGAGTTGTCTTTGGCTGATTTAGATATACACGGTACCTATTGAAACTTTATTATAAACGTGAAATATAAAAATATAAACCGAAAACAGGTAATCATAATTCGTCAAAAGCCATCTGGCCATTATAACAGCGGAATTGCAATTATGAAATTGTTGTCAATAAAGCGTTAATAATAGCTGAAGTACAGTATTGCTCGCAAGTCTTACACAACGATTTTACTCAAAAAATAGATACGAGTTTTCATCTTTCGAAATAACAATTTATAAAATTGTAATAGCATAGATGTTTTCAATGGAAGTCGGTGCAGTAATTTCCTCTGATAATAGACATTCTGGAATTAGCTGAATGTTACGTCTAATTGAAAAAAGGAACTGCATCTTAGGCCTACTTTCGATATTCAGAATGTGATGGCTTAGTTGTTACTTTTAATTAAAATATGACTAATATGATAAAGATTCAAAATAATTTTGAAAAGAAAACATCAGTTGATTTGTACATTTCCGGAAATAAAATCGGAACACTTCTTGTGATTGGTTTGCTTGTACTATTTAGGTATGTACTGATTAAGTTATTACACTTCTCATCATCATCATCGTAGGGTCGTCAGTTCTAAGACTGGTTGGACACGCACCTCCACTCTTTCCTATCCTGAGCTAAATTTCGCATTTCCCTAAAACTAGAACAACCCACATCCTTAACTATTTGTGAACAGTAATCGAACCTAGATCTACCCCTCCTAACTCCTGTTTCTGCCTCTAATATATTTCTGACTAGACCTTCATGCCTGAGAAGGTGTCCTACCAACCTATCTCGCCTATTTTTTAATGACTTCCATAGTGTTCTCTGTTCTCCTATTCTTTCTAATACCTCTTCTAACCATTTCTACCCACGTTATCGCCATCATTCGCCTATAACATCACATTTCGAAGGCGCCTAACCTTTTCTTTTCCGCCGCACCCACTGTCCATGTTTCGCATCCGTACAACGCCCCGCTCCAAATATACACCTTTAACAACCTTTTTCGAATTTCTAAATTAACCGTTCGCGAGCATACAAGTGACTTTATTTTATTAAAGGCGACACGACCCTGCGCTATCCTCTGCTTTATATCCCTACTACTCCTTCCATCCTGACTTATCTGACTTCCTAGGTATCTAAAATCAGCCACTTCTTCTAATTTTTCGTCTCCTATCTTTATATTCGCTCTTTCCCTACTTTTTCTTCCCTTGCATACCAGTATTTTAGTTTTACCTCTATTTATTTACATACAGTACTGATCTGTCAGTACCGCTTCCATTTTATTTAATGCTATATTACACTTCAAGAAATTAATTTTTACTTAGATCGCATTCTATTTTGAATGTTGGGCGGTTGTAAAATTTATATTGCGTACGTATGTGTGGCTATCAGAATCGCGACTACATCGCGTTGTATGTTTTTTTTTTCATTTCGAGGTGATAGGTCGCAAAAGGACACTCGATGCTAGATTACTGCTCAAAGTGAAAATTAATCTCGTTTATAGTTATTATTGTATGTTTATTCAGTTATAGTCATTCGTTTGTACGTATTAACAGCTAAATAGTATGCATTAAAAGTGCGCACACTTTTCTAGCGGAAAATTTTCTTTTTCGTTTATAACATTAACATGTGCAAGTTCGGCAAGTGAATCTTGGCGTTGTTACAAAAGTTTAGTAAAAATAAAATCAATCGTTATAATAAAAATAGGTACCGGTAGTGATGATAATGGACCCTAGTGTGCTATTAGTCCATGCCCAAGACAATGTTGTCAGTACCATCAATGGGGCGGTTCTCTTGGTGGTGGTTTTACTCTTTACATATTTCATCATCTTAACGAGATGGTAGTACCAATTTTAATTATTACTGCGTATTAATAATTATATTGTTCAGTGACAAACATTTTCTGTGACAAAAAAAAAACAAATAATTTATCATTAATTTGAACTTCGCTTGACACCGATACGGAGAAATACGTTTAACATGTTTATATAATTGGTCAGTTTCTTGTGAACATCGCATAATAATGTGGACAACATACTAATAATGCTAGGTGACCGTATACCATGAGCAAACTAAACATTCCCTTATAGAAACGAATCTCCATTGGCTCTAAAAGTTAATATTCCGCCAACGATATGTGTACATATGTATTTGGTACTTCCCCGGTTATAATAGCTGGAAAGAAATTGTTTTTTACTTCAGTTCGGTGGTTGTCTAAGTTTTGCATATATGTATACCTGTGGCTAGGGCAGCCACATTTTGCTAGGGGTCTCGTCGGGATGGGATGTATAAAAGTACCTATTCAATTTTGTGATGAATATTATAATTCTTTATTATAGAATAAAATATGTACAGGTCTGACGAAGGAAGCTGGCGAGCGGTCGCGCAGGTACTTGCCCATTTCTGACCTATTTGGGTAAGTCACTTGGAACCGATACACAAATAAGCTTTCAGTAGGCGTAAATTATAGTATTAATACAGATAGGACAGTAGCGTACTAGAAAATAATGTAAAAACATGACTTATCAAAAAGAAAAAATTAACCTATTGCTTTTGTTTTATAGTTAGTTTTCACATTCACTGTCATCATGGGAATCTCTATCACTGTCACCAACATCAACAATTAGTTCTTCTGTTTGTCTGTCTGTTACTTGTTCACTGATCCCTATATTTAAATATTTAATCTACGCCCCTGGTAGGAATACTGAAGAAAGAGGGCTGCAATCTTTATACCTAAAACTGCCTACTTTTGCCACCGCGCATCCACGCCATTTTAAAATTTCCGCCAGTTTCCAGCGTCAGGCCTGTATATATGTATTTCTAAATGTACTTGGATGGCTGTACTTTTCAGGAGATTGTTAGTTTTTCAACAATCTTTTGTACCCCTTAACATATTTGTATAACATGTGCAAGTGCAATTAAATCGGTTCCACAGTCTCTGGGAGGAGACAATTGCGTTGTCAGTCCATTGGACCGATATTCGACATTAAAAAACCCTTTCCACTATGACATTGTGGATAGAAATTGCAAATAAATACTGGCATAATTTTTATAGTTGCCATTTTCCTTTGGCCGACTTCCATTTTGTATGTTTCTGAAATAGATTGTCACTCAATTTTGCGCACCATTGCTATTAAGGTATAAAAAATTGTTTTCAATACTTTCCCATTCAATTTATTTATTTATTTATCAAATAAAAGTGAGTGACTACATCTTCAAATAATCAGAAGTTTTGTTATAAAGTGCTTTTATTCTGTCTCCTTTTCAGATATTGAAATCAAAATCGTTATTTCAGATGTATTAGGATCCTCATTCTTAAGTTTGTTTATTTACATTTTGGTTTGCAAGCTAATATCTTTGCAATACTCAATTTCAATCAGACAGTTTAGTCTTTGCAGGAACGTAGGAACAGAGAGCTTTCTGCATTTATTATTGTTTTCGGTGGATGTCGTTGTTTCTGCAGTGCAAAATTGGTGTCACAGTTTTGCATTTGCCCATTATCATCATAAGGTCGTCAGTCCTAAAACTGGTTGGACACGCACCTCCACTCTTTTCTATCCTGAGCTAACCTTCGCATTTCCGTAAAACTAGAACAACCTACATGTCCATGTTTCGCACTCGTATGGCGCCGTGCTCCAAACGCACACCTTTAACAACCTTTTCCGAATTTCTAAATTTACCATTCGCGAGCATAGAAGTGACTTTTTTATTGAAGGCGACTTATCCCTTCGCCATCCTCTGCTTTATATCCCTACTACTCCTTTCGTCCTGACTTATCTGACTTCCTAAATACCTAAAATTGACCACTTCTTCTAATTTTTTGTCTCCTATCTTTATATTCGCTCTTTCCCTATTTTTACTTCCCTTGCATACCAGTATTTGTTTTACTTTTATTTATTTTCATACAATACTGTTTTGTCAATGCCGCTTCCATTTTATTTAAAGCTATCTCCTTGCTAGATGCTAATACTGCTATATCATCTGCAAATCTAAGCATACTAATCTTTTACCCTTGCACATCTATCCCTACAGTTGTACTGTCTTTAATGATGTTGATGGCGTCTTCGATGTATAGATTAAAAAGTAGCGGTGACAGTGTGCATCCCTGCCTGACTCCCTTCCTAATATTTACTTCTCTACGTTGCATCCCTAGCTCTATAACTGCCTGTTGCTCTTTATACAAACTAAGTATCACTCTT
>NW_020438888.1:1685277-1687378 GCF_000699045.2 Agrilus planipennis
TTTATTATCAAAGAGGCGCACATTTTCGAAATGCATCTCGATGCTTCGACGCGCGTGGGAACAAAGAGGTTTGGCTCTTTTACGGAATGCGCCTTTGTGAAACAATCCCATTGAATTGTCAAAATATAAATCAACAACGTCGCCGGTCGAAAGTAGTTAAAGAACAAATAGTTTAGTTAACTTATTTATAAACGCTCTATCAACTGACAGATCGTGCAGCATTATTTTCTTTTATAGAAAAGGGTTGTAGGCAATAGCTACGTATACCTGTATGTATACAAAGAATGTTCCTCATTCAGTTAAAAGTACTTGCAAGCGCGTGTGGTCGATAATCGACGAATTTGATTTAAAAAAAAACAGTATAACTTAAAAATTGTTTCAATCGGCAGAATTTTTTATCTAACCCTAACGGCATCACACATAAATGATGTTAACTTTCTGCACTTCTGTGCATGTCATATTAGCTTTAGGGGTTTCATTGTCATCCTATTATTATCATTATCATGAGGTCGTCAGTCCTAAAACTTTCTCTATTTACGGTATCCTCATCATTCGCCCGTAACACTACATTTAGAACGCTTCTAACCTTTTCTTTTCCGCCGCGCCGACGTACACCTTTAAGAATCTTTTTCGAATTTCTAAATTATCGTTCGCAAGCATAGAAGTAACTTCTTTTTATTGGAGGCGACTCGACCCTGCGCTATCCTCTGCTTTATATCCCTACTACTCCTTCCATCCTGACTTATCTGACTTCCTAGATACCTATAATCGGCCACTTCTTTCTAATTTTTCGTCTGCTATTTTTATATTCGCTCTTTCCCTATTTTTTCTTCGCTTGCATACCAGTATTTTAGTTTTACTTTTATTTATTTTCATACAATACTGTTTTGTCAATGCCGCTTCCATTTTATTTAAAGCTATCTCCTTGCTAGATCCTAGTACTGCTATATCATCTGCAAATCTAAGCATACTAATCTTTTACCCTTCTATATCTATCCCTACAGTTGTACTGTCTTTGATGATGTTGATCGCGTCTTCGATGTATAGATTAATAAGTAACAATTGTCCATAATTAAATTAAATAATTGAATAAACATAACCTATGGAATTTGCGCGAAAGAAATAAATAATATTAAAAACCAGATGACACTTTTTAATTTGTATGGTAATCTTTTTTAAATTTCTAAATTAAACTTTTGCAAGAAGTGAGTTATTGTTGTTAAAGGCGATTCGACCCTGTCCCATCCTCTGTTTTATATCCCTACTGCTTGCATCCTGAATCATGTGATTTCCTTGATACCGAAAATCAGCGAAAATAAATATATTTTGTAAAACTATGATGAGTTCCGCGGGCCGGTAAAATGTTCAAGGTGGACCGCAGGTTGGTCACCTCTGACTTAACAAAAATATCAACAAGCCATGCTATGTTTGAATGAAAATACACCAATTAACTAAAACATGTTTTCTGAAAATCTCTTATGTTGATGGGACCATTTATGAAAACAAATGCAATTCTATAAATGTATTTATTAGGGATTAATTGAGATCTTCGCAATTACACAACATGTGTGTATATGAAATAAACATTTTTTTAACAAAATAATAAAAGAAGAAATATATTGTAAGTTTTTTTAAATTTTACACGTGTTTAGTATACGTGACTTCTAAAAAAGTTAGTAAGAATTTATTTTTAGCTCATAATGAATGTCTTTTAATTAAGTATTTAAATTACGCAAAAACGTTTAACAACTTGTTTTCGAAAGAATTGGGTTTTATAAGTTGCAAATTCAATTAGATATTTTTGAATGTAAAAATTTTTCGTTAATCCGTTTTAGTTTTGTTGTTCATAGATATGCGCATACAAGTTTAAGGTTTAGAACAAGAACTTCGTGCTGATATCTACTTATGAAACCTTATCTTTTTATTTCAAGTTCGTTGTCATCTTTTTGTTGATTTATTAGAGTGTATCTATACATAGAATGTCCCCGTTGACAGAATACAATTGCAAGAAACCATGTCTTACATTTATAGTAGGTGATGTATTTTATTAAAAGTTGAATACTCTGATAAAAATACTGAGATGTTTGTATGATTTTGTTTT
>NW_020438888.1:1687752-1689946 GCF_000699045.2 Agrilus planipennis
AATATTTTCAAGCGGGTGGAGGTGGGGGATCGAAAGAGGGTGGTCACTTGAACAAAACCCGATAACATAACCTAACCTAACCTACCCTATTGATAAAGATATTTAAATAATGTTTTATATAACTTTCTCAATATTTTTATGTATTTTTCATTAGTTTTACCTTTGAATATTGTTTAAGAATGACTATATTTAATATTTACATGCCTAGAAATGTATAAAAATTGGCATATTTATTAACTTTTTATTTCAATGAGACCGCCAAGAACTTTTTATGGCACAGTGGTCGGGGAGACCTCCTTTTTCGATCCCCCCACCCCCAGCCCCGTAGGGGATGGGGGCCATCATCTAGACCTTTACCATAATTTTCAAAAATTGCGAAACGGATTCTCCGAATGTTAGTTGGTATTGATATTCACAATTATGATGAAACAGTTTTAGAATTTAAATCCTAATCATCATTATCATAAGGTCGTCAGTCCTAAGACTGGTTGGACACGCACTTCCACTCTTTCATATCCTGAGCTAATCTTCCCCTTTTCCTAAAACTAGAACAACCCACATCCTTAATTATATTATTTGCGAACAATAATCTAATCTAGGTCTACTTCTACTCCTCTTAACTCCTATTTCTGCCTCTAATATGTGTCTGACTAGACCTTCATGCTTGAGAAGGTGTCTTACTAACCTATCTCGCCTATTTCTAATTAACTTCCATGGAGTCCTGTGTTCTATTCTTTCTAATACCTTTTCATTTAGAACCTTCTCTATCTATTGTATCCTCGTTATTCGCCTATAACACCACATTTCGAACGCTTCTAACTTTTTCTTTTACGCCGCGCCCACCGTCCACGTTTCGCACCTGTACAGCGCCGCGCTCCATACATAAACCTTTAACAATCTTTTTCGAATTTCTAATTGAAATCCAAGAAAACTAACAGTGTAAATGCGATTATGCGTTTGTTTATTATCATTTCATGCCTGAACTACTCGACCGGTAATCATGAAATTTTATACACACATTGTCAAGGGTGCAGAAAAGGATATAGAGTACCCTTTTACCCAGAAAAAAATACTGTTCCCGAGGGACAGAAAAGTTTCTTTTCGTCTCGATAAAGGACAGCATTTACTGTCATTCCACGCAAAGTGTATGTTTAACCTAGAAAATTAGAGAGTTTAGTTTTATCCTGATGATCCTGGTCACGACTTAACGACAAATTTATCAAATTATTGTATTTTCGAAGATCTCTGACATGCATTTAGGACATCAACGGAAGCAGAGTCGCGGGTAAAAGCTTGTAATCAATAAATAAATAAATAAAACACCACGTGCTAACACTCGGACACTTCATGTTACTTGGTATATTTACTGTTTTTATTTGTACAACTGTTGAGTTATGTAGTTTGGTTTGTCAATTAATATGTAATTTTACAAAGGAGATTTTCCATCTGCATTGGATCTTAATTAACTTTTTTTAAATAAAATTTTTAGTCCTGAGAAAGACCTACAATTGTTGCGAAGCGCTGGCTGGTGGTTGTTTTTTAAAAAGTATATAACTTTTAACCCTTAACTATGTAGGAAAACGTACAAACATATATCGTATGTACTCCAAATTATGGAAATTTTTGTGGAAAATTGTGCAAAAAATTCAGAAGTGTTTATGTAGTGACGTGTATCTGATAAACTTGAGTAAGGTTTCGAACTGTTGTTATAAACAAATAGTTTTATTAAAGAAAATTCAGTTGACACCTGCAAATACGTGCATATAATCCTTATCAGTATGTTTACGTAAACAAATGGACATTAACAAAGGAAAATGCCAAGTACAAAATACTTTTAAAAGTGAAATGTCGTGTTTTTGTTGTTTTAATTAAATTTAATTTTGACGTTCGCTTATATTATCACCTGTGTTACGAAGTCGTCATTTTAGAATCCTGTAAATGTAAATCATTATTCAAATCCTTGATAATTGTTATTTTCATTATTTAATCACTGAAATTACTATTTAGAAAAAAATATAAAGTATAGGATAAAGTTATACTACTGTAATAAAACAAAAATAAATGATTGTCAATGTTACTGCAATACATAATATATGTATACCAGGGTAGCTCATTTTTCCCGACAATTTTTTTTTTAAATTCTGTATAACATTTCGTTTGACTTATTAATAAACTTCACCGATTTTGTTTTACT
>NW_020438888.1:1691935-1709054 GCF_000699045.2 Agrilus planipennis
GCTGTTTTTAAACGCTCGCAACGCGTTCTGGTAACTGTTAAACAGCCGGAACGCGTTTTGTCAATTGTTGAACGCTCACAACGCGTTCTTAATGTTCGACTTGTATTATTTGCCGCTTTCTACCTGCGTACAATGAGATTTATATTGTACTTATAAAACAAATGAATTTCAATCCATTTTTCAGTTTTTAGGAAACAATTCAATTATTGACAACTATAATTGGATACCAAAGATGGGTTCGGTTTTTCTCGGCGAATCATTTCAACAATATTAAATTTCTTAAAATTGTTTTTCAGTTCTATGAAGAAAGTTACACTGAACACTTAGTAGTTTGAGTATATAATAACTAACTTAACTTCATGAAAAATCAGTACAGTTCTCGTCAGTGTAGCGAGAAGATCAGTATGTCATTGACTAAACAACTTACTAAAGTCGTTTGAAAAGTTACACTTTCATTAAAATGTCTGATAAATCAGCGAAAGAAATTTTTTATGATAAAGTAAAACCAATTATTGATAGTAGTGACGATAGATCTATGTTGCTGTCTGAGGAAAGGTACGAATTGCTTGTACGAGAAGTTGAGCATGCTCAAAATGCGCGCAAAATCAGGAGTCTCGACAATATAAGTGTTCAGTGTAACTTTCTTCCTAGAACTGAAAAACAATTATAAGAAATTTAATATTGTTGAAATGATTCGGCGAGAAAAACCGAACCCATCTTTGGTATCCAATTATAGTTGTCAATAATTGAATTGTTTCCTAAAAACTGAAAAATGGATTGAAATTCATTTGTTTTATAAGTACAATATAAATCTCATTGTACGCAGGTAGAAAGCGGCAAATAATACAAGTCGAACATTAAGAACGCGTTGTGAGCGTTCAACAATTGACAAAACGCGTTCCGGCTGTTTAACAGTTACCAGAACGCGTTGCGAGCGTTTAAAAACAGCCAAAACGCGTTCTGTGCGTTCGAAGGCAGCCAGAACGCGATGTGGCCGTTTTTGCCGGCCACTGAGCGTTTTCGGTCTTCGGGCCTAACATATACACCAAAAGGGATTACACTACTGTCTTGTGAATAGAGATGTGCAGAATGGTTTTTTAGAAGTATTTAAATACAAAATGTAAATACTTTTTTGATTTGTTATTTCAAATGTAAAATACAAAATAGATTTCTCTTTTGTATTTTAAATGCTAAATGCAAAATACGTATTTTCAAAATGAATACTTTTTTGTAGTACCTATTTAATTTTGTAGATATATAACAAAATGATTTTATTAAAACGATTAAGACACTTGTGATATGGAAGCTAGAGATGTGCAAAATGATTTTTTAAAAGTATTTAAATACAAAATGCAAATAGTTTTTTGATTTGTTATTTCAAATGTAAAATACAAAATAGATTTCCCTTTTGTATTTTAAATGCTAAATGCAAAATACGTATTTTCAAAATACTTTTTTTAAATAAATACTTTTTTGAAGCATCTATTTAACTTAAGTAGGTGTAAAACATTTTTTTAAAAAAGGCATTTTCTCATTTTTTAAATTCTAGACTAATAGTGGTGTTATATCACCAGCTGCGAAGATTGAGTATGATTCATATTTTTCTATTTGAAGTGATTGAGATACAGTTTTTCCATATTTATGTTACAGTTTATTCAGTTCAGCAACAAATAATTCTTCTATATGACTCCCTATTTACCTTTGTCAACCGTTATAATTGGAAAAAGGACATTGATGCCAAAATAGTTTGTTTAGCGTGAACGATCAGAGCCATATAATTTTATTAATGTAAAATCACCATCAATCATTTTATATCNCAAGATAAAAATAGGTATTTTTTATTTTTTATATATTATTTTTAAATGCATGTATTTCAAATAAATTACATCTCTTCTCGTAAAATACAAATCTTTGTTAAATACTTTGATTTGTAGAGAAATTTCAATGTAGGAAACTCCACCGCTGAAGTGGCGTGCGTGGTAGGCAGGTATAAAAATATGAGTAATCATTTTAAGTACAGGAAACTAGTACATAATAAGCCTACTTGTTTTTAACTGGTATAATACTTAAAGGAATTTTGCCAAAGACGTGAACTGTTTTCTACTTTCTTTTGTTTTTTTTTTTTCTTTGAAATAGACTGTATATTAACTGCGCCAGTCAATAGTAAAAAGTTGAGCGTTATATTTCAATTGCATGTTTTGTTTTTAAATGTGGTGATAGTGAAAGTTTACATATTAAGAAATAGATTTCTATTACAATAACACTTGCATAAATTATATTATTTATCTATCAATATCTCTTGTATTTATTATGCATTTTTTGACAAATATGTAAAAATGCATTCCACTTGTAAGACATTAGGCAAATAAAAATTGTAAATGGTAACTTCTTAAGTAGGAACATTTTGAAAAAAATTTGAATCAACAATTTCTTGTTCCCACTGCGGTTAAAGTTCAAGTGCAGAAATGAAACAATTTCCAATTACGTTATTCTAACAATGTGTACCATAAAATATACCTACCCACCAAAAGAATTTAATAAATTAGTATCTTGAATTGTTTTGGACATTTTGTAGGCGCTACATCAAATGAAATTGATTAAAACATGATAAGCGTGATCTATATTTTATTGTTTTACTTATTATATTTTGAGGAAGAACGTCATAGGGTGTTACCCAATTTGGTGTAGACAAAAGATATTCTTTCTTGTTATAATCTCATCAATTTTCCGGAAATTGTATTACTCATACAGATACAACTCATTTAAAGATATACATATGTGTATTTACATGGATAAGAAACTGCGTAAGATCACACCATCACCGTTTTGACTACACAAGAAGCATAAGTAAAAAAAATCTCAAATAAAACGACTCTACTGTTCCACACAGGCACAATGTCATTTCTTCCCCTGGTGCGTTTTTCACTACCTATCGTCCTGAAAGTGAAATTTTCTTGGGTAAATAATTCAATCATGCTCGTAAAGAGAAAAACCTCGATCTGCATATTTTTGTATCATTAGATAAATAGAGGAAGTGGGAAGGAGGGGGGAAGCGATTCTAGCTTTACGGGTAACAGCAGAGAATACGATAGAAAAAGGAAAGAGTGCATATATAGGATTTGTAGTTTTAGAGAAAGCTTTTGGCAATCTTAAATGGGACAAGATGTTAAATATATTCAAAAATGTAGGGATGAGTTACAAAGATAGAAGAGTGATACTTAGTTTGTATAAAGAGCAACAGGCAGTTATAGAGCTAGGGATGCAACATAGAGAAGTAAATATTAGGAAGGGAGTCAGACAGGGATGCACACTGTCACCGCTACTATTTAATCTATACATCGAAGACGCTATCAACATCATTTAAGACAGTACAACTGTATGGACAGATATAGAGTGGCAAAAGATTAGTATGCTTAGATTTGCAGAAGATTTGCTGTATTTGCATCTAGAAAGGAGAAGTTAGAGGTAGCTGTAAATAAAATGGAATCGGTATTTACAAAACAGTACTGTATGAAAAAAAATAAAAGTAAAACAAAAATACTGGTATGCAAAGGAAGAAAAAGTAGGGAAAGAGCGAATATAAAGATAGAAGAAGAAAGATTAGAAGAAGTGGTCAATTTTAGGTATTTGGGAAGTCAGATAAGTCAGGATGGAAGGAGTAGTAGGGATATAAAGCAGAGAATAGCGCAGGGTCGAGTCGCTTTCAATATAAAGAAGTTATTTCTACTCTCGCGAACGATTAATTTGGAAATTCGAAAAACATTGTTAAAGATGTATGTTTAGAGCGCGACGCTGTACAGCTGCGAAACAGGGACGATGGGCGCTGAGGAAAATAATAGGTTAGAAATGTTCGAAATGTGGTGTTACAGGCCAATGATGAGGATACCGTGAATAGAGAAGGTTAGAAATGAAGAGGTATTAGAAAGAATAGGAGAACACAGGGCTCTATGGAAGTCAATAAGAAATAGGCCAGATAGGTTGGCAGGACACCTTCTCAGGCATGAAGGGCTATCAGATACATATTAGAGACAGAAACAGGAGTTAAAAGGGGTAAAGGTAGACCTCGATTAGATTACTGTTTGCAAATAGTTAAGGATGTGGGATGTTTAGGGTTGTGACGATTAGCTCAGGATAGGAAAGTGTCAGTCGTAGGACTGACGACCTTATGATGACGATAGATGAAAACGCCGCATAATTTTGCATCAAGCAAAGCGTCTCGGGTTGTGTGAAGCATTCAAATCTTTGCTGTTTTTAAGTTATATTATAATATTCAGGGTGAGCCAGTACATAGGCCAGAACTTTCAATGAATGGGCCTTGGACCACTCGGATTTATTACCCGTAGCTGTGCTTCTGGTCGCAGTAACGGCGCATAAAGATTGATTAAATTGCCAGGATATAAAATAGTTACTTTAGTACCTAATTTTTTCGTTTTTTTCAGGCCAAAGAAAGTCATCTTTATGAAATCAAAGAAACTGCAACGCCTGTGGCCCATCCTGTGAAGCGTCCTTATACTGGCTTATGCTGCGCAGGTTGTACTCCGTCTAGTAGGGTAAGTACGAAAATAATTTTTATTTTTATTATCATATTCGTAATTAAACTAGAACTTTATGCATAGTATACATACTTCTTTGGTTGAAATTGTTAGAAAGTTACTAAGTTTTTTTTTTAATTTTTACATTCATTTAAATCGGCTTATTATTGTGGCGACAAGATAACGTTCTAAATCAAAATTTATCTGGTTACATATTTAATAACTGTGAAAAGTTGATAAGATCGTTTACACCAAAATTTCATCAACATAATTGCAACTGTTAAAAAGAATGTGAAAATAGTAAAGTTACATCTTTATAGACAGTTTTAATGCTGACAAATATTTAACTAGGACTTTTAATTTAAGGCATAGTTAACCAAAATATTTTAAAGATAGACAGATGAATTTGTAGTTTTATAATGCAATATCACTATAAATCACTCACTTTTTAATTTCTTATACATTAAGATAACATTAAGTGTGTTTTCATTAAAAATAAAATCATCTTTTTATCAAATTAATTATATTTATAAAAACTTAACCCGGAACACCCTGTATGCATTTTATTTAAAAAACTGGTTTGAAAAATACCAAAACAAATTTTATTATCTGCCTTACAAACTAATTGTTAAGTGGGTACTTTTATTAACCACGATACTACCCACCGAAACGTTGACTAATAATAGTTTCTTCTATCTAATAATAATATGGCTGGCTCACTATGCAGTGAATGCGGCATTAACATCAGTTTATTTTTAAAAGTAGTGTGAAAAATGAAGTCGTGGTCTCAAAGTGAAAGATTTGCATCGTTTTATAAACAAAAAGTTAGTAGCATTGTAAAAAAAAACTCAGTATATATAATAAAGCAGTTTTATTTCATAGCAAAATTGTATTCGTTTGAAAATTTCCAGGTGCGTTTTTGTTATACATTAAAGCTTTCTTTTATTTCAGGATTCTTTGGTGAATAAAACCACAGAAAATTCACCTCTAATAAATGTGCTTGAACAAAACTTTTCGCCGCAACAAAGCGGTTTATTCTATCGGCTATTTCCTCATCTTGCCCAATGTTATTCGATAAAAAAGTATGATTTTCCGCAAGTCGCCGGATTAATATTGAAAGAGCCCAGACTGAAAAATGCGATCGAACAGACGGCTCTAGAGCACTTCGAAGATGTAGACACAAACGACGACGAAATTTACAAGCAGTTGCTGAAAACAAACGAGAACAGAGCCAAGAAAATTCTGAAGGATATGCGATCCACGCTGTCGGACTTCCTGTTAAGGTAAGTGATTTTTAAATTTTTGTGTTTGACCTATTCGATTTAAACATTTGAATTAATTAATAATAATCAAACTGATTGTTTTAAAATTTGTAGGTTTACTTCGTGGGTGTTATATAAACTTCTTCCGTGCTTTCTCAGTTCCGTGGTGGTGCACCACGGTCAGGTGGAAATGCTGAAAGAAGCTAGCGAAAGCGGACATCCGCTAATATTCTTGCCTTTACACAAATCGCATTTAGATTACATCCTTATTTCCTTTATTTTATTAAACAATAACATCAGATCGCCACTTGTTGCAGCGGGAGACAATCTTCGAATTCCATTTTTTGGGTAGGTAGGATTTTTTATCAATTATATTTCATAATAACAAGTTGAAATAATATATTTTAAACATTATATATAAAGAAAATTATAAGTGCTGTCAGTACAGGGCAATGTAGTATTATGTAAATGAAAGTTAGTATCAGCAATTTCTTATGCTGAAGTGTACGATGTGTTGCATACCTATTTACAAACAATTCCTTTAAATTTAATGTTTCAAACAATTTTTAACACAAAAAAAATGATTAAGTAAATTGTTCACAAAAGTAAATTTTAGGGCGCACTGTTCTCTCCGTTTTTTTCACTAAGTCATGTAATTATTTTTTAGATCACTTCTGCGAGGTCTTGGTGCGTTTTTCATTAAACGCCGAATAGACCCGATAATGGGTCGAAAAGACCACGTTTACAAGACTGTTTTGCACACTTATATGAATGCTTGTCTTCGAGCGGGTCACAACATTGAATTTTTCTTGGAGGGAGGCCGCACAAGAACGGGTAAACCTTGCATGCCCAAATATGGAATTCTAAGTGTCATCCTGGATGCTTTTATGGACGGGACCATCGAGGACGCGCTCCTGGTACCTGTCAGTGTCAATTATGAAAAACTGGTCGATGGTAACTTCGTTCGGGAACAACTGGGCCAACCGAAAGAGATGGAAACGTTCGCCGCTGCTATTAAAGGAATCTGGCACGTTCTTAATAGTAATTATGGCATGATGAGGATTGATTTTCATCAACCATTCTCAATGAGGGTAAGCAAAAAATTTTATTTAAAAATTGTCTTTTTTCTATTAAGGTGCTTTTCACCTTTCACAATGTCATAAAATCTGTAGTTCATTCGTTAATTTTATTTCAATGAAAAAAAGGGTGTAAAAACAGAAATTATTTATGGGGACTCCTTGCATCAAATTTGATAATAATTTAATCTATTGTTGATAGTTTTATTTAAATCTTCTTAAACTGATGACAAGGGTTGAAGTGGTTAATGTTTTTCCATTTAGTGCATTTAGTTATTTTTTCAGATTTTTATACATGTGTATCCACAAGCCAATTAATATATCTAATTTATTTTAATATACAAATTACCACAGACCTAGCTTGCTTAATTAATTTATGCAACCTGGATTTACTAAATGTATGTTGAGTTGCCTATGTTTGCCACCAGTTCGTAAGACTCAAGTTTATTGCCGCGATAGTTTGTAAAATATAGTGTATTCTAACTTTTTCATTAATTTTTTTTGTGATAGGAATTGGTCAGAACTTTTGATACAACTGGTAAAGTACATCAAATAAACGGCATGGTGAAGAAGCTAAAATCAAATCCTTCAACGACCAGTTTGTACGGAACAGACGTTGTTTCTGACAAACACAAACCAATTGTAGAAAAGATTTCAAAACATGTTATTTATGGTAAGAGTAAAGAGATAGAAAATGTATACTTACTTATTAATAATAAATTTAAACTATGCCTAAGTTTTAAAGCATATCATTCTTTTTTAATTTGATCATGATACATACATCAGCGACCTACGAAAACATAACTTTTGAATTGCTATTAAATATTCCACTCTTTGGAATATGAAAATTTTTATTTCTAAAAGTAGTATTTGTGTAACAGTTAATTTTTTTTTAAATCTTGTTGCAGTTGAAAGAATAAAATGATCTACTTTATAAATTTCATATACGAGGGTGGATTGATAAGTTTCCGGCCTAACCAAGAGATGACGCCACTAGGCCTACCTTGAGGTGACATTCTATAGTACCATCCTTGGATAGCTTGTAGCTATAGTTTCAGCCCGATCTCCTTGCTAGTGTAGGTTTGACAGCACGCTGAACAAGACGCCTCTGTGGTTTTCGTAAAAATGGAAAAGCAGGAAAATCGTGCTGTCATCAAATACTTTTATTTGAAGGGGTTAACGCCGAAGGAAATTAAAAAAGAGATGGACTCAACACTGGGGACATCCTCCCCGTCATATTCAACCGTTAAGCAGTGGGTTTCCGAGTTTAAAAAGGGTCGTGTGAGCACCTCTGATGGGCCTCGCTCAGGACGCCCCGTTGAGGTCACAACTCCAGATATGATCGAAAAAATTCATCAAATAGTGCTGGGAGACCGCAGATTGAAAGTGCGTGAGATAGCTGAGACCTGTAAGATGTCATATGAACGTGTGCAACATATTTTGCACCAACATTTGCATATGGAAAAGCTCTGTGCAAGATGGGTGCCGCGTTTGCTAACAGTCGACCAAAAATTGATTCGAAAAAACATTTCTACCGCAAATTTGTCATTGTATAAGCGTAATCCAAGCGAATTTTTGCGTCGATTCGTAACCGTTGACGAAACGTGGGTCCACCACTACACTCCTGAAACCAAAGAACAGTCTAAACAGTGGATTGGACCAGGGGAACCAACTCCAAAGAAGGCAAAAACAATTTTTTCGGCGAACAAGGTTATGGCTACTGTTTTTTGGGATGCAAGAGGTATTATATACATTGATTACCTTGCAAAGGGTAATACTATCACTGGTCAATACTACGCAGACTTATTGCAACGTTTGAGCCACGAGGTGAAAATTAAACGACCTCATCTGGCGAAGAAAAAAATCTTGTTTCATCACGATAACGCACCAGCGCACACGTCAATCGTTGCGACGGCTAAAATCAACGATCTAAAGTTTGAATTGATGCCGCACCCTCCTTACTCTCCAGACCTAGCCCCGAGTGACTATTTTCTGTTCCCTAATCTCAAAAAATGGCTTGGCGGTAAGAGATTTGCGGACAATGAAGAAGTAATCGAAGCTGTAAATGGTTATTTTGAGGAGCTTGACGAATCAGTCTATAGAGATGGCATTAATAGACTGGAACACCGCTATGAGAAATGTATCAGCCTTGGAGGAGATTATGTTGAGAAATAAAAAAAAAAAATTTTTAAAAACCTTGTTTTTCTTGGTCAGGCCGGAAACTTATCAATCCACCCTCGTATGTGTGCATTTAGTGAAATGATATTTTTGTTGTATTCAAAAGAAAATTATGACAAAAGTATTAATTCGGTTTTTAATGATTTTGATTAATATTTTTCAGACTGTGGTAACAATACGGCTGTGATGTCGACGAATGCTGTGGCATTTTTACTGCTCAATAAATTTAGGGAAGGAACCAAAATAGACGATTTAGTTGTAGCTTTAGATGAATTAAGAAAGGAACTGAGGAGTTCTAACGTTGATGTGGGTTTTAGTGGGGATTCTCTAGACGTAATTCATTATGCGGTAAGTTATTAAAAATATTAGGAAAGTAAATATGTTTTATTTTGTCTTATTTTTATTACAAAAATAAGCTTCAAAATCTTCAAAGTTTTTACACTTTTCCTTCTATAATTCGTATTGATTTTTATTTAGAACTAAATGAGGATATTATTTCAGATTTGTTTAATTTCATTGCAGATAGAATTATTGGGCCCTGCAGTAATCAAGAGAGACAAGGTGAATAACGAAGAGATAATAAAGCCAGTTTCTATGTTACCAAATGTTATAGAGTTAGCGTATTACAGTAACGTGGTTTTACCGTATTATGCCCTTCAGTCGGTTGTCGCTTTGGCCCTCAACAATTGCTGCAACCCCCAATTCGCGTACATCTTCGAAAACGATCTTGTTGAATCGTCGATGGACTTGTGTGAAATTCTACAGTTCGAGTTTATTTTTCACAAACCGTGCCAAAGTTTAGACGTTTGCATTTTGGATTGTGTCGATGATTTTATTGTTAAGAGGGAAGTTTTGCAAAGGGTGAGTAAATAAGTTACATTTATGGGGGTTTACTGAGTAGTTATTAATTGTTTTATGATGAATTTTCATGACTGTTAATGAATAATGAAAAAATTTATAAATTCGCAGTATTCTAACGAATAAGTAATTTGTTGGAAATCTGTTGTAATATGTATATAATAATAATGAAAATGTCTTAAAGTATTTTGAATTAATAATACTCCATATTGTCAGCAGTTATTAATAAATAATGTATCCTTTTCTACTTAATATTTTAGGATAATATTAATTCCCAAGATTTGGAAAGAGGCCGGAGACTAGCACAAGAACTTTTCGATGAAGATGACGTGTTGGATGGTGAAGAAGAGGGTGATAGAGGACAAAACATGCCGAAACTTCTAATCAGTTCGGAGGAATTTGCCAAGGGGACACTAGAGTTTTTACGCAATCTGCTTTTGCCTCTCATAGAGGCTTATTCGGTAACAGCTTTCTGCTTGGAGAAGCTCGTTGGTAGATCTATGCTTGAAGGCGATCTTGTCAAAGACGTTGTAAAAGAAATGAGGCGGCAGGTCGACAGCGGAGTCCTAAAGCATGGTAAGTTTCAGGATATTTATTTTGGGTAGTAAGCAAGAATTGCATTTCAGGTTTCTCAAAATGTTTAAAAAAAATTATTATCATTGCAGAAGTAATTCAAGATATTAAATAAATAAAAGCTTAGTTTTGGTCTATAGGGTATAGAGGAGTTAAAGAAACAATAAGTTTCCGAAATTTGTTTTGGTTGCTTTTTTTTGCTTCGTGTGGTGTTTTGCTCTTTGTTATTTTTTTTTTTACTTTCATTTTTTTTTTTTTACAGAAGAATGTGTGTCGAGTGACTCGGTAAAAAATGCCATCAAATTATTTCAAAAGTGGGAGGTTTTAGAGTGCCACAGTGAACATAAACTTAGGCTTTATTATCTTAAAGATATGTATGACGACAGTGAGGCGATTATTGCGATTAGACAGAGGATTGACAAATATCGATTTGTAAATGATTCCGAATGATAACTATAAGTATAAATATTTTAAATCTCCGAAAGAACTAATCGTCACACAGAAAGAGTTGTTTTTCACAACATCTAATTAAGAAAAAATAAAAACAGTAGAATAGGAATATTTTATACAAAACACTAATAATATAATTTTAATGGCTACGTTGAGAACGTGATTTTTTTTATAAGCGAATGAAATAAATAAGGCCATACCGTAATTATTAAGAGATTATTTGTAGCAGTAGGAACAATCAGTTGGTGCAGGAGAAATTAGCACTCATTATTATGTTCGTGTAGAAATGATCTGTGATACAAAAAAGTCCTATGATAATTGACAATAAAGGCGTTCATTTTTATTTCGTTTGAAATTTTTCGGTTTCAGTTATGACAACGTGATGTGTAATTATTCATTTTAATTTTATGGAGGACTCGCGTGTATCATTTAGGTATATTTTTCTTTGATCATCGTTTAACTGTTTAGTTTTAAACTTGTTAGGTAGAAGAAATCTTGGTGGCAATTTTTTTAAATTGTACATTGACATTTTTCTCAATAATAAACAATTTTTAATTACGTTAATTATCATTTGTTTAATTACAATATGAACCTCAAATATTTTTTATGAAAATAAATGAACAATTTTTCAGCGATTTGAATTACCGCATTACTGTTTGTCCCTTAATAGTTGTGAGAATAACAGAGTGGTACATAAATGTTTATTTTTTTCAGCAACAAACTTAGGTAATATATACAGAAATATATTATATATACAATAATATTTATAAACGGCTTAACAAGGTAAGCATAGTTCATTATTTAGGGGATAAGTACGTTCACCAAAAATTGCCGCAAAGGCAGGTAAACAATATTTACCCAGCTATGACTTTTATATACTTTTTGTATATTAGTTAGAAAATATAATATAATACAACATATTACATGAAAACTTGATAATATATTACTGCATTTCGTTTTGTTGTATTGCCTTTAAAAGTTCTTCAGGATTAGGCTTTTTGGCGACACCATAAATTGGGAGACCTGCATCTAAAATTGCTTTACTTGTTGTAGGTCCAATTGATATAAACTATGTAATTAGAGTTTTTTATCAACGTGTTTTGACTTATTGGAAGTATATTAATACCTTTATACTGTTTAAGTAATGTTTAAACTTTCCTGCTAGACAATTAGAAAATGCTTTCACTCCAGAAGGACTGAAGAAAACCATAAATTCAGGAATTTTTTCAAAATCATCTGTAACATTAGAAAATTCTCGCGCAAAATTTGGATTGGTAATCGTTTCATACACAGTTACAGCTTCTGTAGGTATTTTAAATTCATTTAGACGAGTTTCTATTGTATCTGTTTTCAAATTGCCACAAGGCATCAAAAACGGTCTGCTGTCTTGCATACTAACATCTGGTAAAAATCAAACATTAAAAAATATCATTTCCAGTGAAAAATTATTCACATTCAACAACAAACCCTTTATTATAATTGCAGACAATTTTTCGCCATTTCCAGAGTCTTTTCCCATACAATCTAATCCAAGATCTTCAAAAGCACATTTATAAGTCATTTCTCCTACTACATAATTGTGCTTATTTTTCCACTCGGTATTTAGCTTGGACCTTTTTAAAGCCTTTGCAACACCCTCTACACATCGAGGACTTGAAAAAATAATTCCTTGGTATGCATCAGGATTCATTAATTTTTCTTGTAGTTTATCTAAGTTGATAAAATTGAAATCTATCGACTTTAATTGTTCTGTTTTAAAACCATTTTTATGAAGGACATCTTCATATTTATTTTCTGTTTCATTGCCTTTTTGTGCTTTAAAAAGTAACACTAGGTTTGCTGCTATTATCATTTTGTACTAAAAATGTTTTAAGTACACTAAATTAGGAATAAATAAAATTAATGTACTTGAAGTACAATTCTGACAAAAATATAATGTAAGTCTTATTCTAAATAACGAAATACTGCTTAACTCCTTAATATACTTGGGATCATTTTTGTGGTAATCGCCAAATATAGAAATAAAATAAGCATGTAAGGGCAAATTCTGCAGGTGTAGTAAACCCTTCACAACTTTTACAACAAAATATTACATAATGATTTTAATGCAATCTTATGTAATATTTTTATCGAATTATATCATAATGCTCTCACTTTTAACTATGAAAATATTGGTACTTGACTTTCAAATGTCACCTACAAATAATACTTCCTTGTTAATTTATTACAATTACAATTTCAATCCTAAAACATGCTACTTTAACGGATTAACTTGATTAATAATCCAATTCACTTGGGAAGATTTCAAAACATGTTATTTATGGTAAGAGTAAAGAGATAGAAAATGTATACTTACTTATTAATAATAAATTTAAACTATGCCTAAGTTTTAAAGCATATCATTCTTTTTTAATTTGATCATGATACATACATCAGCGACCTACGAAAACATAACTTTTGAATTGCTATTAAATATTCCACTCTTTGGAATATGAAAATTTTTATTTCTAAAAGTAGTATTTGTGTAACAGTTAATTTTTTTTTAAATCTTGTTGCAGTTGAAAGAATAAAATGATCTACTTTATAAATTTCATATATGTGTGCATTTAGTGAAATGATATTTTTGTTGTATTCAAAAGAAAATTATGACAAAAGTATTAATTCGGTTTTTAATGATTTTGANCTTGGTCTCGATCTTGCTAATATTGACAGTCTTGATATTAGTCTTACACTTTCGTTTAAGAATTTTGCTCATTATTAATACACTTAAATGAAGAAAATAATTAAACAAATTTAGCAAATGTGATTTATTTAAATTTAATAGTTATTTTTATCGACGTTTTCGTTTAAAAATAAAAATTTTTATCTGTTTAAAAAATATTTAAATGTTCTGATATGTTCTGTCGGCAAATATTTTTTTAAATTATCCAAATCTAATTTTGTTAATCGTCAAATAAAGCAGAAACTAAACTATTATGCTTTTATATTTTTTTTTAATTTGCCTTTTATTGCTCAAGAAAAGATTTTTGACAACAAAGTGGTGAGTAACAACATTAATTAAAGGTAGTTATTGTATATGTATTGCATTCTATATGACAACGTTCAATTTGATTCCCTTTTTAGACATTTCTAATTTTTATATCTTGAATATATATTTTATTCAAGTATTGAGTATTATTACAAAGTATCCACATAAATTCTTTTTTTAACTAATTTACTTGACGATGTTGTATTAATTCTTAGAAATTGATATAAATAGTTATAATATGCCAGTTTTATTGACGTGTTCTTTTTTTTAAGGTGGATCAGTTCTTATTTACAATTTAAACTGAGTTGGTGAAACTGAACGCATCTATAAAATCTATTATTATCTATGTATCATTGGCATAGAAAGAATTTTCATCTATGGGTCTTTCGGCTCGTCCCATTTCTACGGTCACATCCGTTATATCTTCTATCTTCTCACATCTTGCACTTGCATTCTTCCATACGACGAGAAGGTGCCATCTTTTCTGTCTAGAAATGGAAACGACGCCTGAAGGTATTTAGCCCTAATCCTTATTCAATTTTAATTTGATTGTATGGAATACGTTTCTATTAATTAATTAATTGGTTGGTTGCAATTACCGTATCTTAGTTTTTTAGCGTTCCTACCTACATGATAACAACGGCGTGTGGGTTTCATGCTCTAACGTGGGGCATCTTGCCTGTCTACACATCTGTTGTATATTTTTTTAGATTGTTAGTTTATTTGAGATTGACTAATTAGGGTTTTGTTAGCATTTTTAAATTTTGATAACAGGTTTAGATGATGATTGTAGATTTTTCAAATTGATGTGACCAGGCCCCGAATAATTGTCTTCGTTTTGTAGTAAAAATACGTAAAATATTTCTCAAAAGTATTAGGTTGTCTTTAAAGCCCAAAATTTCTGTTAAAACGATTTTTATTTTTGCCTTGTGATTTTATTGATTGGGTTTTAACGACTTGTCTTTTTTTTACATAATATAGGCTTGCTTTGAGATGACATCCTTGGATTTGTCAGACAAACTACTTACAGATGTAGTGATTGTGGAAATCAGACAACAATGCTTCTAATGAGCTGGTCAAAAATTCGCAGGACATAGGATATTGACAATGGTGATTATCATTAATAATAAAATAATAACAAACTAACTAATATTACATTGTTTTAAGAGTTGTCCACTGAAAATAATAAATGAACATGGAGAGAGTAAATCGAAAGGACTGGAAACAGAGCCCTACTAATACTTCTTCCTCTTGGACTTGGAGAAGGATCATTTGTCAAAAGGGTAGGAAATCTTTTGTTATTGAAGTTTGTGATTTTGCAAAATTTGTGTATTCCATTTGTTTGACAATAATTACTACTATAACCTTTTACTCTTCTGAATTGTAATAGTTATTTATCGAATTTGATAATTTACTATTTGGTTGATGAAATTTACAGCTCTTAATATTTAAAATGAAACTAACATTAAATTGTTTCAACAGGATATCATTGAAACGTATTAAATGAACCAGAAGATAAAAATTAAAAAGATTTCGAAATCTGGAGAAGTGAAGCCCCTTGGATGTGATTTACACTGATGTATATATAGTTGCAGTGTGAAATTGTGCCTTCCTGCTGTGTGACCATATTTGATAATCAGTGGCATTTTTCCTTTCATAAGCATCTATTGTTCGAGGCACTCCTCTGTTGTAAAAGCTTAGGAATAAAATTCGAGCATCGTACAGTAATCCTCTAGGTAAGCAATTGTTTTGCTGCTTATTATTTTGTTTTTTAATGCTACTTAATTTGTCGTCTCCGACATGTATGGTTTTTCTTTAACAATTATCTATTGCCCACTGTATAAATCGACGTCGTGTATCTATAAGTTTGCTTCTCACTATTATCTACGGACGCGCTTCTATGATTATTTCACATTTATGTCATTAAAAGTCTATGGTTGTAAAACTGACAGTTGTCGCCATTTAATAATTAGCTGTTTTTTCTTTACCATAGTTACTAAATATCTATGTCGAAAGTCTGTGAGGGGAAGGTCTGTGATATATTGCAGCAAGTGTCATTTATTTCATCTGTCACAAAATTTCTATGATGAGAGGCACGCCCAGCCACTCCAAATCGCCATTTAATATTTCTCTAATTGACTTGCCTTTTGGTTTGCTTTTTATTTCATTTGATGTCTGGTTTATTTGATAATTATGTAGTTAATTCGTTTTTCTTACTGTTTCCTACAGGTTGATGGACAAACAAGAGAGCATTGAAGTAAGTTTGGAACATCATGGAACAACAAATTGTCCACAATAGAATACCTGGATTTCTCTTGCTGTTGATTTCATCACTTTGGACCATTTTATGCCTACAAGGAGAGCACATTGAAGTTTCTTTGGATCTCACTGGAACAACAAGTTTTCTACAATAGAATTGCTGCATTTCACTCGCTTGAGATTTCTTCGCTTTAGATGAATAAACAGTTCATCTTTGACTGTAGGAAAAGCACATTGAACTTTTAATTAAGGTGAGAATACATAACAATTAATATTAATTGCTCGTTATTAATCTGTTACCACCGTATCTGTTTCAGATCGACGTTGGAGAAGACAAGATGATCCCATAGTTGAAATAGTTCTTTATCTTGCATGCTCTATCTAGTAGAATTCATTAAATTCATTTTATTCAAATTAATTTTTAATTTTGCATGTTTTTTGTAGTTAATTTGAATTAGTTTTTATTTTGCATGCTTATTTTTGTTCATTTTGTTTGAAAAATTGTTGATTGTAGATGTTATTTTTGTATGTAGTAGTAGTGTAATAGTTGCACTAACTCGTTTAGTAATTGTAGTATAGTCTAACATTGCTTACCTCTTCGCTTAGCTTACTGCATATTCTTCCTAATTTGCTTTGCATTTACCCTACGAGTTCTACATGATTCAACGTTTCGTTATCGTGTTCTTTTCTCTTCTCACCCTTGTGGAATTAGGGAGGGCCTCCCCGAACGACTTCCCTTGGGCTTAGCTATTTAGTTGATCTTAAAAGTGTCTTATACACTTTTCGCGAGTCTACTCTAGCGTTACTTCCTTTCAGACAGGGTACAGTGGGTTATCTGGAATAGGAGCAATAGGCGACTGCCCAGCTTGCCTTGGCGAAATCTGTCCGATCTTCTCTACCAAA
>NW_020438888.1:1709617-1710219 GCF_000699045.2 Agrilus planipennis
TGTTAAAGAAAAACCATACATGTTTTAAATAAATAATTAAATAAATAAGTATGTGTTTTCAATGTTGTCCTTAGTCGTGAAGAACAATAAAGAATAAAATAGCATAAATGCTATAAAATGAAAGGAAATTGTCTATTTTTGAAAATTACCAGAGCTAAAGTTAATCCCTCGCTTTAATTCTGAACTTCGAAAAAGACCTAATGCAACTTATGCTCTCCTAATACAATAGTTGAAATTTATGAAAATTTTCGATTTTGAGCCAAATACGAGGGTTAGTACAAAAGCAATGGAAAAATCAATAATTGTTTTTTGAAATTTGGTTTTTCCATAACTTTTTGACCAACCCTTGTATATGACGCAAAACTGAAAATTTTGTTAAATCTGAAAATTTGTATTAGGAGAGCATAAGTCGCAAGAGGTCTTTTTCGAAGTTCCAATTTTTAGCGCGGAATACAAATAACAAGACTGCCATATAGTTGATTCCGCGGTAAAAATTGGTAGTTCGAAAAAGACCTCTTGCGACTTATGCTCTCCTAATACAAATTTTCAGATTTAACAAAATTTTCAGTTTTGCGTCATAGGTGAGTAACAGCATCAATTAA
>NW_020438888.1:1711490-1746350 GCF_000699045.2 Agrilus planipennis
GAAGATCGGACAGATTTCGCCAAGGCAAGCTGGGCAGTCGCCTATTGCTCCTATTCCAGATAACCCACTGTACCCTGTCTGAAAGGAAGTAACGCTAGAGTAGACTCGCGAAAAGTGTATAAGACACTTTTAAGATTAACTAAATAGCTAAGCCCAAGGGAAGTCGTTCGGGGAGGCCCTCCCTAATTCCACAAGGGTGAGAAGAAACAAACACGATAACGAAACGTTGAATCATGTAGAATTCGTAGGGTAAATGCGAAGCAAATTAGGAAGAATATGCAGTAAGCTAAGCGAAGAGGTAAGCAATGTTAGACTATACTACAATTACTAAACGAGTTAGTGCAACTATTACACTACTACTACATACAAAAATAACATCTACAATCAACAATTTTTCAAACAAAATGAACAAAAATAAGCATGCAAAATAAAAACTAATTCAAATTAACTACAAAAAACATGCAAAATTAAAAATTAATTTGAATAAAATGAATTTAATGAATTCTACTAGATAGAGCATGCAAGATAAAGAACTATTTCAACTATGGGATCATCTTGTCTTCTCCAACGTCGATCTGAAACAGATACGGTGGTAACAGATTAATAACGAGCAATTAATATTAATTGTTATGTATTCTCACCTTAATTAAAAGTTCAATGTGCTTTTCCTACAGTCAAAGATGAACTGTTTATTCATCTAAAGCGAAGAAATCTCAAGCGAGTGAAATGCAGCAATTCTATTGTAGAAAACTTGTTGTTCCAGTGAGATCCAAAGAAACTTCAATGTGCTCTCCTTGTAGGCATAAAATGGTCCAAAGTGATGAAATCAACAGCAAGAGAAATCCAGGTATTCTATTGTGGACAATTTGTTGTTCCATGATGTTCCAAACTTACTTCAATGCTCTCTTGTTTGTCCATCAACCTGTAGGAAACAGTAAGAAAAACGAATTAACTACATAATTATCAAATAAACAAGACATCAAATGAAATAAAAAGCAAACCAAAGGGAAATCAATTAGAGAAATATTAAATGGCGATTTGGAGTGGCTGGGCGTGCCTCTCATCATAGAAATTTTGTGACAGATGAAATAAATGACACTTGCTGCAATATATCACAGACCTTCCCCTCACAGACTTTCGACATAGATATTTAGTAACTATGGTAAAGAAAAAACAGCTAATTATTAAATGGCGACAACTGTCAGTTTTACAACCATAGACTTTTAATGACATAAATGTGAAATAATCATAGAAGCGCGTCCGTAGATAATAGTGAGAAGCAAACTTATAGATACACGACGTCGATTTATACAGTGGGCAATAGATAACTGTTAAAGAAAAACCATACATGTCGGAGACGACAAATTAAGTAGCATTAAAAAACAAAATAATAAGCAGCAAAACAATTGCTTACCTAGAGGATTACTGTACGATGCTCGAATTTTATTCCTAAGCTTTTACAACAGAGGAGTGCCTCGAACAATAGATGCTTATGAAAGGAAAAATGCCACTGATTATCAAATATGGTCACACAGCAGGAAGGCACAATTTCACACTGCAACTATATATACATCAGTGTAAATCACATCCAAGGGGCTTCACTTCTCCAGATTTCGAAATCTTTTTAATTTTTATCTTCTGGTTCATTTAATACGTTTCAATGATATCCTGTTGAAACAATTTAATGTTAGTTTTATTTTAAATATTAAGAGCTGTAAATTTCATCAACCAAATAGTAAATTATCAAATTCGATAAATAACTATTACAATTCAGAAGAGTAAAAGGTTATAGTAGTAATTATTGTTAAACAAATGGAATACACAAATTTTGCAAAATCACAAACTTCAATAACAAAAGATTTCCTACCCTTTTGACAAATGATCCTTCTCCAAGTCCAAGAGGAAGAAGTATTAGTAGGGCTCTGTTTCCAGTCCTTTCGATTTACTCTCTCCATGTTCATTTATTATTTTCAGTGGACAACTCTTAAAACAATGTAATATTAGTTAGTTTGTTATTATTTTATTATTAATGATAATCACCATTGTCAATATCCTATGTCCTGCGAATTTTTGACCAGCTCATTAGAAGCATTGTTGTCTGATTTCCACAATCACTACATCTGTAAGTAGTTTGTCTGACAAATCCAAGGATGTCATCTCAAAGCAAGCCTATATTATGTAAAAAAAAGACAAGTCGTTAAAACCCAATCAATAAAATCACAAGGCAAAAATAAAAATCGTTTTAACAGAAATTTTGGGCTTTAAAGACAACCTAATACTTTTGAGAAATATTTTACGTATTTTTACTACAAAACGAAGACAATTATTCGGGGCCTGGTCACATCAATTTGAAAAATCTACAATCATCATCTAAACCTGTTATCAAAATTTAAAAATGCTAACAAAACCCTAATTAGTCAATCTCAAATAAGCTAACAATCTAAAAAAATATACAACAGATGTGTAGACAGGCAAGATGCCCCACGTTAGAGCATGAAACCCACACGCCGTTGTTATCATGTAGGTAGGAACGCTAAAAAACTAAGATACGGTAATTGCAACCAACCAATTAATTAATTAATAGAAACGTATTCCATACAATCAAATTAAAATTGAATAAGGATTAGGGCTAAATACCTTCAGGCGTCGTTTCCATTTCTAGACAGAAAAGATGGCACCTTCTCGTCGTATGGAAGAATGCAAGTGCAAGATGTGAGAAGATAGAAGATATAACGGATGTGACCGTAGAAATGGGACGAGCCGAAAGACCCATAGATGAAAATTCTTTCTATGCCAATGATACATAGATAATAATAGATTTTATAGATGCGTTCAGTTTCACCAACTCAGTTTAAATTGTAAATAAGAACTGATCCACCTTAAAAAAAAGAACACGTCAATAAAACTGGCATATTATAACTATTTATATCAATTTCTAAGAATTAATACAACATCGTCAAGTAAATTAGTTAAAAAGAGAATTTATGTGGATACTAATGCTTGACTAAAATATATATTCAAGATATAAAAATTAGAAATGTTCAAAAAGGGAATCAAATTGAACGTTGTCCTGTAGAATAATACATATATATTAACTACCTTCAATTAATGTTGTTACTCACCACTTTGTTGTCAAACATCCTTTCTTTATCAATAACAGACTGCTTTTGACTCCAGTNATAAAAGGCAAATTAAAAAAAAATATAAAAGCATAATAGTTTAGTTTCTGCTTTATTTGACGATTAACAAAATTAGATTTGGATAATTTAAAAAAATATTTGCCGACAGAACATATCAGAACATTTAAATATTTTTTAAACAGATAAAAATTTTTATTTTTAAACGAAAACGTCGATAAAAATAACTATTAAATTTAAATAAATCACATTTGCTAAATTTGTTTAATTATTTTCTTCATTTAAGTGTATTAATAATGAGCAAAATTCTTAAACGAAAGTGTAAGACTAATATCAAGACTGTCAATATTAGCAAGATCGAGACCAAGACACAATGAACAAGACCAAGACTAAAACAAAGAACAAATATGCAAGATCAAGACCGAATACGCATGACTAAACGAAAAATTATTACTTCCGGTGGATTTATAAGTTAAACTATTTGAAGCAACTTTAATGTATTCCTTACATCCAACAAAACACATCCAATACTTGAAAATTTCAGTTTGCTTTACTACATTTTAACATTGTATATGTGAAAAGGAAACTTTATCACTGCTTGAAAAAAGGTATCGACAAAAACACCCTCGGAGTAAGTGTTCTTTATTCCTATGTCTGGATAACACATAGTTGAAATATAGAGACAAACTAACTTTTTTTCGATATTTTTCCCTTGTTTCAAATACCTTGCACTATTATGTTTGCTAAAGGTCAAGGTCAGGTCAAACGAAGACTGAATAAGCAAGACTAAGACAGTTTCGGTCTTGGTCTTGCTTTTCCCGTCACTAAAGTACATTTTGCAGCAGTGAAAAGTTCAGCATTTATATATCTGTTTCGTCCATTTTCTTTTTTATTTATTTAGAACATTTAATAAACTAATTAATCATTACTGAAACGTAATGGAGGAAAGTTTTCTTACGGTAATGGAAATTAAAATGAATCGCAAAATGTAAATGCAACGCAAATTTTCAAATTGAAAATTTGTATTTCGAGCGAGTTCTATCTGCCGAGTCGGGCTGGCACAAAAGGTAGCGAAACGGCTGAATGGAGTGTAATTATAATAGGTAATTAATAAATCGCCGTCGTCATTAAGAGAAAGAGCACTTAATTAACTTTCTAATCGGATCGGGCGCTTTTCAGGAGAACGACGAGAATTAGGATGGGCAAAGGGGGCAGAAACGGGGAGGGGAGGAGGGACCCGTGAGCGAAAACACATCAAGGCGAAAGCTCAACTTTTTTAAAAGCTTATTATCGAACTGACGCGTCGCGACGCTGCCGCCGAGAGGGCTTTTATTTTTTCCGTGTTCTTAGCACTTTTTAAAACTATAATACTTTCTTCTTAACTGGAAAACGCTCTGGGATTTTAGCATTTGTTTCCTGGCCGCTCGCTAGTCATCCATTCTCATACATTTTTTTTCTTCGTTGAAAATATTGGCAGAGTAATAAGAAAAAATATGTACAACGTGAGGTTCAAGCACAATAGAAAATTCTGCTGTTTTTTTCATCTTTAAATAACACTTTATCATCATCATAAGGTCGTCAGTCCTAAGAATGGTTGGACATGTACCTCCACTCTTTCCTATCCTGAGCTAATCTTCGCATTTCCCTAAAACTAGAACAGCTCACATACTTAACTATTTGCGAACAGTAATCTAATCTAGGTCTACCTCTACCCCTCCTAACTCCTGTTTCTGCCTCTAATATGTCTCTGACTAGACCTTCATGCCTGAGAAGGTGTCCTGCCAACCTATCTCGCCTATTTTTTATTGACTTCCATAGAGTCCTCTGTTCTCCTATTCTTTCCAATACCTCTTCATTTCTAACCTTTTCTAGCCACGATATCCTCATCATCCGCCTATAACACCACATTTCGAACGCTTCTAACCTTTTCTTTTCCGCCGCGCCCACTGTCCATGTTTCGCACCCGTACATCGCCGCCCTCAAAACATACACCTCAAGTGACTTAATATTTACGTAATTTAATATATGCCCGATAGTTTATTTCTGGAATAACAATTTCCTTTCTATGCTGAATTCCTAAAGGCCTAATGAATTATGTCGAGCAGAATGCACAGAAAATGTGCAAGTTAAAACAAATCGCTGCACGTAATATCGTGTAGGTGTTGGGGCATCAACTTACTGTTTTTGTTCAAGAGTAAAAGAGTTTTTGCTGTGGAAAATAAAGAAAACCCACCACCGCGCCGTTCGCTCCCACAAATCTCTTTTGAAGCAGGGTAAAGGTTAGGGAAGTTCTTCGATCGAACAGGAGAGCAACAAAAATATATATGTAGCCCTTAGAAGGCTGTGGGAATTAAAAATCTGCTGTTTTTCGTGTTAGAATGAGACAGTAAGCTGTCGGGTCGGCCAGCGAGAGAGACGGCACGAGCGAAGCTTCTTAAAGAATTTAAAATTCCTTACTCGAAATCCTTCGAATGTAGCACTTACGTTAGCTGGAGTCGGATCTATGAAATGGCATTTTAAGTTGGATTAGGTTCAAATTTAAAACACTGCCAATAATACGCAGTCAAAAGGAATGAACACCAATGCAATTTAACGCTACTTTGCTTTATTTTTTCCAACTTTCTTATTCTTTTACGCCATCGACACTCCGGAAAATTTAAAACTGACGATAGTTCCCCTTTCGGGATTAAATATTAGACGGAAACCTCTCTGTTCTCTAAACCCTACAGGTCCCACATAGTAGATGCATTACATTTTTTACTTTAAAAACAAATTATTTCGAAACATTTTTCGAACTACTTACTAGCTGATTAAATCATTCTTAAAAGTTTAATAAATTATAAATACAATTTTCAAAAAAAAAAAACAGAAACTGGCTTCAAATCTTTACCCAGTGGCGTATCGTGAATTTTTACCGTCCGGGGTATAGCCTAAATTTTTCGCCCTTCCTATTTTCACAATTAAGATCTTTTATTTAAATTGATAGGAGATGTGAAATGGGGTTGTTACATTTGTATATTAAATGTAAGATAGCGACATAATATGTTATTTCAAAAGATGTTTTAGATATTTAAATTGGTAGGGATTGTAATTGTTTGTTAATGCGAAGTTTAATCAGGATAGGAAAGAGTGGAGGTACGTGTCCAACCAGTCTTAAGACTGATGACCTTATGATGATATGATGATGAATTACCCACTAAGTAGCAAACATTATAGTAGTAGGTACCAAGAAACAAGAAATTGTTATACACATTTATTTTAAAATGTTGAATGTTCTTGTAACTAAAATTTTAAGGTTTGCTACGCAGAATATGGCACTCATATAGATCTCAATCTTTTATACACAATATTGAACTTGGCTCTCATTTTCCATTTATGTTTTCGATGGGATATCATTACTTTTTGTACAGAAATTATTAGCATTCATTTTTAAACGTTAACATATCAATAACTGTTTCAGCTACATTAATGAAATTTTGTATTCTAGACAAGCTAAGGGCTTTAATAAATGTCCAAACTTCATTTATGTACGTTAAATATAGGTTTCGACCTGATTTCCCAAATCTGTTCAAAGTAGTGTCACTTTTGTTGTCCGTTCCGGCCACTTCAGCATTTAGAGAAAGAGTATTCTCTGTTATAAACGCAAAGTGGCGAGACGACAGGAATAAAGCTTCATTAAATCTAATTAAAAATGAACTTTTAGTTTACTTAAATCTTTGTTTGCCATGTTTAGAGACTGTTAATGTATTTAAGAGCGACAGCGAATTGTTACTGGCTGCTAGGTGTAACAAAAAATATGTTTTTAAAAACAAAAAATAAAATACTTTATTTTTATGCTGAGTACTTTTTTTTTAACCTTTTAGTCGAGAAATACTTTATGTAAAGCCTGAAAAGGGGGCAACCCTAAAAGTAGCTCGAAATGGTTCGTGTAAATTACACGCGGCTGCTACGTCACCATTTGAACTTGACTGTACACGCAGCGGGGTGTCTATTTTTCCAAAGGAATACAAGTTGCTCTTCAAAGTGATTATTTTACTTATAAGATTCTTGACTGACACTCATCCACCTAAGCGTAGGATGTTGTACGTATATTTCTTTCCGTTCTATTTCCGTTCGAAGGCCTTGCGTCAAACAGACAAGAAAATTGGTTAAAGGACACGATTTCTCGTAAAACCACGGACAGGCATTCTCAGTTCAAGCGTATAAGCGATCGCTAATTTGCAGACGAAAATAAAGGGACAAAGACGCGTCCCGAATCCGTTGCTCCGGTTAATAAGGGGACGCGGACGTCCCGACGCGATCTACGGTCCGTCGGTAAAGAAGAACCTTCCCAAAGTCGCTGCCGGTGTGCTGGTTAGAAGTGTCGTGAGTGGATCCTCCAGCCGGAACGATTCAATTTCCCGGTCTCTTGGCCGCAGCAGATACGTCGCGACGACGACGACGACGTCGGTGGCGTCTGCGAGCGCATCATTAGACGCTCCATTACGTTCTAGAAACAAATTACGCCAAATGTCTTGCGTGAAAAATAGCCGCATGATAATATCTCTCAGATCGAATCCAGCTTAAACGGGGAGAATCTGCTTTATCTGGCGTTTAATTGCTTTTTAGTTAGCCACCATCACGCCGCCAACGCATCGACGAGCTTTTCCTTTTTCGTACAACGCAAAATAAAACAAACGCGCTTTAATAAAAAGGTCAAGGTTATGGTATTCGATAGCAACAAAAAATAATCGTTTTAAGGAGATTGACATTATTATGAAGCGAGTCCAGGGTCGGACCATCGCATACACAAATGAGACAAATATCTACAGAGCTGCGTTTTTTGAAGGGCCTGATAAATCTGTCTATTTTGAAGAAGAAGGGGTTCGATAAGAATAAATCGTCTAGGTCGTCAAAATGGGTTAATCCGGCTCTGTGTCGAACTGGAGGTACGAGAAAAACGCCTATTTTACTGACTATTTCAATTTGTTAGAATTGTGACCTTGAAGAAATCTGCGCGACGATAGAAAGAATACGCACTAGGCGTGAGCAAGACAGAAATAGTTGGAACAAGCTTGAACGAGCAGAGCTCTCGATGGGCGGTCTTAGGAGATCGGCTAGAAGTGTACAGTACTAGACGAAAATGTTTAGCAATTTCTTAAAACAAAAATGTATATAAATTAACAATAGAAATCAAAGCAAAAGTTTTACAGGTTTGTAGAACGTTAACTTAATTCACTTGTTATTATTTTTGGCTTAATATACTTTTAAATGAAGCATATTCTTAAAATTTTAAACAGTACTGTACACTTTTGTCTAGTTCTCGCTCGATGATCGGCGGAGAAATGAGCTCCGCAGGCAAATGTGATTGAATTTAGAATTATGCTACGACGCATCCTAAAAAAAGGAAGGGGCATATCTCTAACTTCTTGAAACGAACAGTATATACGTATTTCAAAATTCGCTGTGTTAGTTAAAATCATCAAACGGTTAGGACTTTTAACATGCTTATTAAAAAAGTTTTGAATAAATAATGACTTGAATCACTATACTTATATGCCCTGAAGTATGAAGACGTTTCAGAATCTTCCAAACAAAGCTCTTCGTGTGAAACAAAACATTAGTAACATTAGTTCTAAATTATTTCAACTAAATTTTGGTTTACGACATTTTTAATCATTAACAGTGGTTAATATGTAACATTAATGTGAAAATTCAATTTGAATTTTCCATCCACTACAAACCAATGGTCCGAGCATTGGTGCGTAAAGCCAAAGGCACCGGGTTGGAACCCGGCGGGGGTGTGACAACAGCAACAAAAATGTTCCCTCATTAACCTAAGGTAGTTAGTAGGAGATGGAAAATTGAAAATGAATTTTCACATTAATATTTAAATTTTGGTTTGGTTGATCACTTCACTGCCCGTCTATCACTCGTGGATGTATCAGGTTGAAGTTTAATATCTGTAATCCCTTGAATTATCTTTCTCAAAAACTTGAAACATACTCGCAAAAAACGCGGAAAAATCTTCGAGACTAGGTTCCAGTGACGTATGAACTTACAAGTTTGTACGGAACCCTTGATGCAGGAGTCCGACTCGCACTTGATTGAATTTTTTTTAATTGGCATTTGTTACTAAATAAGTAGAAGTATAGGACCTAAATATGTGACCACGTTTATTTTTATAAATCATCCGGTGGATTTTCGGTTGGGGATCGAGCCTTGGTGTCAACCGTGTTAGTTTATTGCCCTGCAAAAGCGCATATTAAAGCAGTTTAGAAACAGCGGGATGATTGTTCAATTTTCCAGATCATTTCCGACGGTGCTGTGTCGGTGATGGCGTTGGAATCGTAGGAATGGTTCTCTCACTCTCGGGAGTTTTTCCCTTTTGCCCTTTCGACCCGGACAGACAACGTACGAGATAATATACGGTCAAGATGGCTGGTTACCATTTATGCATTTCTAATGGCGCCGGTGCCGGGCGTCCCGTTCCGCGGAAATGATCGACGGTTTTCGTTATCGTCGCACCAGCAAAGCTACGGTTCATTTTCCGGTTCGCTTCTTGGCACCGATAAAAAAGAGCTCGCGCTCGAAGACCATGAAAATGGACACTATGAGGACTAGTTTGCTACTTGTTTTGGACCATTTAGCAGATAAACGTCGCAATGTGGCCCTGACTTTACGGCACCTCGTGGCCCTCTTATATTCTTCCGCCCCGTCCGTCGCGTCGCATCGCGTCGATCTAAACGCTCCGATTCATCCCAAACACCGAACTCAACGATTAATATATTTCAAACGAAAAGTCTATCAATTTAGATTCATTCATAACAACAACAAAAGTTCATTTTTAGTTAAGAAAATATTATCTACTGTTTCCCTTCTCTCATATTAACTAATACAATAAATGCCAAATAAAATAATATTGTTCCCGAGGAATAGAAAAATTTGTTACATGTGGTCGTCGATGATCTTTAACAGTATTTAGGACATCAAGGCAAACGAACCCGCGGGTATAACCTATGGTAATGTTCGTGGTTTAACAAATTAACTTCTAAGACTCACAACGACAAAAAACTATTTATTTACACTAATTATTATTAAAGGACCTAAAAAACACTACTAACTTATTACTAACTTAAGTAATGAATTACTCTATTTATTTACAGTACTATTTATTTCTAGATTCACTTCTGCAACGGTCAATTTATTTCTACTCTACATCGGCGATCGTTTCTTCCTTTAAATACTCTCTTGCCTCCTTTCGGGAACATTCTCGAGCCGTCCGGAAAAGTTTCGTTTTCTTTGAACTGTTTAATTGCTTTCTCGGAACACAGGTACGACACACACGTTTACAGATACGGCGCACATGAAGAAAGGCGCCAGCGGCTAGTTGGCGAATCGATAAGCCGCTCACATACACGTATGCCCGATCGCACACAAACACGCCCGTGCTCGCTACACTATCATGACATTTTGTACATACATTGTCAGAGGTACAATAAAGGACGTAGGGTGCTTTTTATCCAGAAAAAACTGTTCCCAAGGGATAGAAAACATTAATTTTATGTGGTCGTCGATGACCTTTAACACGTATTTAGGTCATCATCGTGAGCGAAGCCGCGGTTAAAACCTGTCATGAAATTTTGTAAATTCATTTTCAGAGATGCAGAAAGGACATAGGGTACTTTTTATCCAGAAAAAAATACTGTTCCCGAGGGATAGAAAAATTAGTTGAATGTGGTCGTCGGTCATTTTTGACAATCAACGTGAGCGAGGCTGATGGGTAAAATCTATCATGAAATTTTGTAAACAAATTGTCAGAGGTCTAGAAAAGGACGTGGGGTACCTTTCATCCTAAAAAAAAAAATACTACTTCCCAGGGATTTCATCACATTCTGTGGGGGATTTTTACAACATGTTTTGGTTTCAAATTTGAACTGTACCGTTTCTATTAATTTTATTCATATATACAGCTGACAACCCTACCTACAACTTTGAACATTGATGAGTATGTAAGCCAAGACTTTTCTCATTTATCGTATCGTATCGTAATCGCATATATCATTTGTGCAACCTTTTCGACATTAATAAAAGCATCAATAAGTTTTACCTTCCAATATTCGCTTAAAAACGTTTTCTCTTTCTTTTGTTTTTCCATTGGGTAAACGAATAGAAAACGCCGCCTTGTGCCTATGTTGCCACCCCACGGACTATTATACTTTGAAATTAAGCGAAAAATGAACGAGGCATCAGTCATGGCTCCGGTAATTTGAAAATAATGGGTTTATTATCGTTGTATGAGACCGCTAACGTAAGCCTGCTTGGCACCGGCATCAGCGGCTCCGAGTTATCTGGTGGCCGACGATAGAACTATAAGTAAACAGAACGACGGACGGCGCTTTTCCACACAAAACTTCAGTAGGTATTAAAACAGGGGCGTACTAGTAACATTCCAGCAAAACATTGGTCACAAAACATCGACACTAAAAACCACAAGAAACACTAAGGCCGCTAGTTGTCGTATGTACGAATGCCATCAGATGTCGCTTAAATGTTTTATAAAAATTTTTTTGCTTTTCAAGATTGTTTTCATTTGTTTAAAAGAAAGTGAAAGCAACGCCGCCTATGACGCAAACGGGGGAATAAAAGCGAAACGAGCCAATTGAAATGCAATTTATCATCGTCGCGGCAGGCCGTGGTTGACAAAAGAGCGGCGATTGCGTGTTTTGTTTGGGTCTATGTTCGCCTGTTTTACGACGATATGATCAGAAAAGCAGCGCCTAATAGAAACATTAGGGGTGCACAACGCGTGTGCGTTATACGGGGTGGACTTCAGAAAGTCTTATGTAAACAACCCCGGCGATATTTTGGTTAATTTATTACGAAATTAATTTAAGTAGGTATAACATCATTCAATAATGATATTTTTAATGTTAACATAATATATAAAGAAGCGAGAATTTGACGAAATAAATCTTAAAAAAAAATACTAACATTTCTTAGAAAATTTTCTACAAAAATCGCTTTTTGAAAAACGGAAATATAGCATAAACTTTCATTTTTGTTGATTAACAAAATCTCTCCGGGAAAAAGCCCCGGAGAAAATTCCTCGAGATAAAATATTCTCTCGGCAGGAAATCTCTGGAAAAACCTTTTATACGAGAGGTTACAACTTCTCAACAAATTTAACATTACTCACAAAATGCATGTAGAACACAAATATTGTTTATATATTAAATATTGAAATCCTATGACACTGTTAGCCACCCAATAGTGGATTAATATGCAATATTAATTTGAAATCATTTTTTCCGACTTTTTATTTACCCACTACAAACTACCTCAAATTAATGAGGGAAAATTGTTGTTGTTACACCTCCCCCACACACACAATCGAACCCGGAACCTTTGGCTTTACGCACCAATGTTCTGACCACTAACCACTGACACTAATTAATTTGAGGTAGTTTGTAGTGTAATTAATATTACAAATATTGTTATTTGATGAAACTGTGCTAATAGGAAGCACGAATCTTAGCGTATGAGCTTGGGGAAAAAAATAATAGGTGAATCTATCCCTGACTCGTGGAATAGAAAACTAATTGTTGCGGAAAACTTGTCATAATTGATTGCGAGCTTTTTGTTGTTTTTTCCAAAGCTTAAATAGTGTGCCTATCTACAATAATAAAAATACAAGTACCTATCTTAACTGAACGATCAACTATCCCCGATCCGCTATATCCGAATTTTTGACGTTATTACCGAAATTTTTAGCGTTGTGCTGGTTTGAACGGTTTTGCGTTACATCAGAGTTGTCGTTACAACTTCTGTTGTTCTAAATTAGTTTATTAGTTGCTGTTTTTACTGCTAAAAGCGCGGCCGGTTATACCGTTGACGTTATTTTATCATCGGTTACTTTAACGTAGTTATTTTGTCGCCAGTTATTGAAGCGCAACACTCTTTGGACACACTTTATATTGCATTATCTTAAATTTCTAACAAAGGATTTCGAAAGATAAAATTTCGCCACAAAAATTATCCGGAAACACCCTGTATGCAGAGTATCGTGATGACGTTGCCGGTCGACCAGGTCCAGCGGCAGGCGAACGACGCGACGCGAAGCATTGCGACGCTTATTTGGCTTTTATTCGATCAAAGTGTGCGGCGTCCTGTTATCCGATTGTTTGTTAAGGCAGATTATGGAGATTTCGGCCAATCGACTATAATAGGATTTATTGAGAGATTGACGGTATCGGAACGATCCAAAAACCGGTCGCAATCAGTTGAAGTGGAAAAATACGAATTTTCTCCGATATTCCACTCGAAAAACTCGATACCCAACGTCCTTCTTACGTCTATCTATTTATAGGTTTACAACAAAAACATAATCTCGGTAGTTGATAAAAAACATTTTATCAAATCGATATTTCTAAACATAAAATGAAAATTAAAGTAGTTTATCGATTACGACAAAGCAACAGGACGCTTTGCATGTAGCATTTGTAATCTGGTACATATGCAAAAAGTTTGCTTATAATGACTCCGCGTATAGTGACCATCGGATATTAGATTATATTATATTCAGCTTTTAAGGATTGCGAAGAATAGCTCAGGATAGGAAGAAGTGGAGGTGCGTGTCCAACCAGTCTTAGGACTGACGACTTCACCTAATGATGATGAAGTAAACCTAATTGTTACTATACGGCGACAATAGGATTCTTTTTGCAATGATTTTTTTTTTTGTTTGACCACGAAGTGATGATTTTTGGTAAGAAATTAATGTTAAAATTCTATGTTAAAGAATGACCATGCAGTTACCTTTGCAGTGACACTATGAGTGGGGCGCTTAAAAAATATTGGTGATAGAAAAAAAAATGACCAAGATGGTTCATGGTCAGATATATGAAATCCGTATTTCTTTCATATATGTAAGCATTTTACAATCTTCACTTGATACGATAAAACTGCGACTTCGTGGTATGTTAGATGAATAAAGGAAATGGTAAAAAAATTGGTAATTGCATATTTAAATGTCAAAATACGTAAAATATTTTTATAACTAAACAAATGTGTTTATTACTGAAAAATGCCCTCGATATGTTAGTCAGTATCTAAGAATGTATTTAGCATGTAGCTAGAAGTTCTGATAAAATACCTAACGAGACGATTTTTTTTTCATCAAGGAGAAAAATACGAGGTAATTTGTTTCGTTTTCGGTGGCGGCTGTGAAATGCTATTTTGTCGCCAATAGCGCGTTGCTATGCAACCTGTTTACACAGAGAGAACGAGCTCCAGAGTCCCTGTGATTCGTCCAAGCCTGTGTTTTATGGATTTTTAACCGCTTGCCTTTTTATCGAGGTAATTAGTCGCTGGAAACGATAATGGCTGGACAAACCACCCGAAGCACCGCACTGCGAAAACCGAAAAAAGTGCCGCGTTACAAAATGGCTTCCATTAAATTCAACATCATTACATATGTACATAATAGGTCAGCATGTACTTGGTCCAATGTGGAAAAAGAATTGAAATTGTTAATTAAATTAATAAATAAATAAATTTTAATAAAAGTTAACGTTCTGCATTTTTTATTACGTCACATATTAATGTTGTTACAATTGACTATACAGGGTGAACAACCATTTTAATATGTAATTAAGTGATAAATGCAGTATTAGAAGATATCGTTTATAACGACATCTGGTATAACAACATGGTTGTTTATATCGTTTATAATGACATTGGATATAATGACGAAACCATTATAGAAACGGTAAATGTAGTGTAATTAGGGTCAAAATACGAGAGGTAGTAAGAAAACCCCGGAAAGGTATATGTACTTACATAATCGAAGTTAGCCAGGGGAATTACCGCGTTATTTAATCGTAGGAACTCAAAACCGCATTAAAATATAATGTCAACCCGTAGGAGCTTAAAGGGGTCCCGCTACCAATAACCCAACAGCCAGCAGCAAGATAAAGAATCAGATGAGATGGACCAGGGATTACCAGAGTTCGCCCATGAGGATAGAATGGAAGTTAGGGGCTGAAATTAGACTCATCATCATCATCATCATACGGTCGTCAGTCCTAAGACTGGTTGGACACGCACCTCCACTCCTTCCTATCCTGAGCTAATCCTTAAATATTTGCGAACAGTAATCTAATCTAGGTCTACCTCTACTCCTTTTAACTTCTGTTTTTGCCTCTGATATGTCTCTGGCCAGACTTTCATGCCGGAGAAGGTGTCCTACCAACCTATCTCGTGTATTTTTTATTGACTTCCATAGTCCTCTGTTCTATTTCTTCTATTCTTTTTAATACCTCTTCATTTTTAATCTTCTCTATCCACGGTAACACTATATTTCGAACGCTTCTAATCTTTTCTTTTCCGTTGCGCCCACCGTCCATGTTTAGCACCCGTACAGCGCCTCGCTCTAAGTGATTTTTTTTAAGGCGACGACCCTGCGCTACCCTCTGCTTTATATTCCTACTGCCCCTTCCGGCCTGACTTATCTGAATTCCTAATTACCTAACATTAGCCACTTCTTCTAATCTTTACATTCGCATTTTCCTACTTTTATTTAAAGCTACCTGTAACTCCTCCTTGCTAATATTGCTATATCATCTGCAAATATAAGGATACTAATTTTTTGCCCCTGTATTTCTATCCCTACAGTTGTACTGTCTTTAATGATATTAATCACGTCTTCGATGTATTTATTAAAAAGTAGATATGACAGCGCGAATCCATGTCTGACTCCCTTCCTAATATTTACTTCTCTAACGTTGCTCTATAACTGCCTGTTGCTCTTTATACAAACTAAGTATCACTCTTCTATATTTAACTTATCCCTATATTTTTAAGTATATTTAACATCTTGTCCCACTTAACATTGTCAAAAGCCTTTTTCTAAATCTATAAATCCTATGTACGCACTCTCTCTTTTTTCTATTGTTTTCTCTTTTGAAACCCGTAAAACTCGAATGGCCTCCCGCGTTCCTCAATTTCTTCTAAATCCAAATTGATCTTCCCCTAATAGTTCTTACGCCCTTTCTTCCATCCTCCTCTGTACAATTCTAGTTGAGCTTTTTGACGCATGGGAAGTTAAGCAACTTGTTCTAAATGTCTCGCACCTATTCGCGCCTCTCTTTTCAGGTATGGTAACCACCACATTTCGTTTATAATCCTCCGGGACTTTCCTCGTCTCGTAAATGTGACTAATTAACTTAAACATAAAATCTCTAACCTCTTGTTCTGTATGTTTTAAAATTTCCGTCTGCATCCTATCTATACCTGGTGCCTTATTATTCTTTAAGTTTTTTAATGCTATTTCGAACTCTTCTCTCATAACGGAATAACCTAGTTCATCTATCTCCACACTATCTTCCTTCTCTAATATATCTCATGGCCTGCGTATAGGTTCTCTAAATTAGACTAAACTTTAGAAAAATGAATAAGAATTCTCATAAAACCATATAAAAAAAAATAAGTAAATTGGGGGCTGAGATTACAAGAATGTTAGTTCATCAACAATCTGTTTACAAGAACACTGTTTGGACAGTGAAGAAGGAAATAAGGAAATGTTTCCCTCTATAACACCACCATCGTAAAGTTGATGCGTAGAAATATTAAACTGCTAAAATTAGAGGATTAATTAAAGTATACGTCATCAGAATTTTCGTTGAGGATAAAGTGCATGGTACCGCAAATCGTCACCGTCCCGTAAAATATTAATTAAAGCGCTCGTTTTGCGCGAGAGTGGTTCCTTTGAACGGGCAAAGTTCGTTCCGTCATCATCATCATCGTCGACGTCGACGTCGCAGTTTATGTGCCCGTCGTCCATCGGGATCTCCACGGACTGCAACGTACAGTAGTTGATTCAGTCACAGTTTCGGGGGTTTTGACAATGTAAACGGACCATGAATCGCTTTAATTATAACCGCCGCCCAGGACACGGCAACGGTCCCTACAATAATGATCGCCGGCTACCGGCTAACTAACCGTACTCAGCTTATCCTAATTACTAACCTAATTAACGGCGACGAAACTTGCACCGCGACATGTAGGTACCTACAACGCACTCAACGCAACGCAACGCTGTGTATGATAAGGGCAACGCTAAACGGGCCCGACTATTAATTAGTGCCTGTTCAGAAGCAATCATCAATCAGTCTTTCTGCATACATTATTTAAAATTGATGCTTATATAGAAATACTCCTATTTATTTACGACTTTATTTTGGATTACAGAAACCTATTCCTTAGACAAAAATTTTCAGTCTCTCTCCAGTCTCTCAGAGTCTTTCAGCGTCTCTGAGAGCGTCTCTAACAGTTTTTCATAGTCTCTCAGTTATTACCTAGGTGTTCTCACAGTCTCTGTATGAGAGACTCGAACGATAAAATTTTTAATTCAGAGATTCGAGTCTCTCACAGAAAGACTGGGATCTCTGAAATATGTTGAATTTTTTAACCATGTCTATCGAGACACCACTTATTGAGAGATTCGACTCTCTCGTTCAGAGACTGGATACGAAATGAGGATCTCTCTATGAGCGACTCGAGTCTCCCCTTCAGAGACGCTAAACAGTTTTTTTGACAGCCTCTTGACAGTCTCTCTCTCAGCGCCACCAGAGAGACTCCACGAGAGACGGAGTCTCGAGTCTCGCTTTCAGAGACTCTGAGAGACTGAACATTTTTATCTCGGGTTCTTTAAACCAGAATAAAAATGCACTGGATAGTGATTTGGCCGGGTATATAAAAAAAACTTTTGGGTGTTTCATTCCCACCAGCTACTAATGCTGGTGGGCGGGCAGTCGCTCCGGTCTACGTCGAAAAGTAGGGCGGAAGGCCCTCTTCAGCCCCCTTTCAAGAATCGTGGGAATGGGTGGGTGGTGGTTCGGGTGAGAAAGATGAGACGGTTGAAATGAAAGATTATCTGTGGAATATTACTGCCTTTACCTAAGTGATCCAAAGGAATCACAGAAAAATTTGGACCAAGGCAGACGGGCCATGAATTGTACAAGCAATGGTCTAAACCTCTACGCTATGCCGTTTGGTCATGTCTTCTTTTTGGTTTTCCATTAAATACCACCCTCATTAAAGCTCCAAACCACATTAAGCGTTAAGAGTCCCTTAAAGTCGTTTAAATACCATAACCAATGAAATTTTAATTCTTGGTCAGCGGATTTTCAACAAGAGAGTTGAGTTAAAGAATGTGGTTCGTACACCACACAACATTATCCTCCTCAAATCTAAATAACTTTTTTATAATCTGATTCTCGTGGTGTACGTCTTGATTTGTAGTATTTTCTTGTACGTAAAAGCACCATATCAGCCATAACAAGCACAACACTAGGACCACTAAACTAAAGATTACTTATGCAAGTCCTTTTAGATAGATTTTAACACAAAAACAATCCTATAAATACATAATTGTTTTCGTTCTGTGTGATGAAGAAGACTAAATGTGGGAAGATGTGGGAAGAAACGATAAAATAGGTAGTAAAATATCAGGAGAGGTTGGGAAGACTGGAAGAAAGGGATATCAGGAATTAAGTTAGTAAAGAGGAAGAAGGTCTTAAAAATAGGGACCAAATGTAGATGTGATAGAGAGAGGGAGAGCTTTGAAGAAATTAAAAATGAATCAGAAACAGGGGAGAAAGTGGTTGAGGGATGTGGTCAATATAGAATAATTGATGAGGAGCAGATGCAGGGAAATGATAAGGGGAGGGGATATAAGGAAAATAGAGGTGTCAAGAATTGTGTGGGACTAGGGGAGATTCAGTGAAAGAACTGGCAAAGGGATTGGGTCCCAAAATATTTACAAGGACAGGAAATAACGTGATTTAGAACAGGAGAGAATGTAAATTTTCAAAAAGAAAGAGGACAGACGGTCTAGAATAGAGAGGTACAATGTCTGAAAAGTTGAAAAAAGCGAGAAAATAAAAACTAGATTCTCCTTTTTTTTGAAGCAAATCCTTTAGTTTTTGAGCAGATTCCTCTTTTACTTCAAAGCAAATCCTCGAAGCAAAACCTTTTCCATCGCTTTTTTTTTATGCATTTACCTTAAAGGAATTTCTACAATTATTGGAAGCAAAGGGTAAGCCTTCTTTTTCTCCTAAATTATATCTATTACTACAAAAAGAACCTGTTTATTTTCCAACAAATTATCATCTCCTTTTGCATGATATAATTGCAAATTCTTTAACTGATTGCATTTTATTTGTATATTAAAAAAATAAATAAATAAACAAAAGAAACCTTAAGAGACCACCGCCGTTTTATGTACAGGTATACATATAGGATACATATAGGTTCACCATGTTTGTACAAAGGGAGAAAGCGGGAACCCAAATCAATTTAAACGCCATTGCCGTGTTTAATTCACTAATAAAAGTACCTACCGCGTACAGTTGCTACTACAACTACATAACTTATTTGAGAGAGAGAGACAGAGATAGAGCAGTGTTTGCGGAAAAGAATCGCGCCATGCCGCCCCCGACCGACCACCAGGCACTTAGCAAAAATGAATCGACTCAATATGTCAACAAACAATGCCAGAGCAATTAGAAATTAAATTCGCCTGTGGTATGATTTATTCGGCTACTCGTCGTCAGTCTCCTTTCTCGGTCACCCTTTTTATACGGAGTGACAGTGACACAAAAAAAATATAAAAATCTGGTAGGTTATTCAAAAAAAGAAAAAAGAATCTTTATCAGTTCTTTTCTTTTAAACTAAACTTTCTTCGGACGCTTAGACAATTTTTGACAGGGAAGAATAGAGCTGTGAGTTCGAAACTGTTGCTCCGAGTGGTCGACATTCACTTTTGTGAACATACTGTTTAATCACTGATTTTGTGTTAAAAATTGTTTGAAAAATTAAATTTAAACGAATTGTTTGTTAATGGGTATGCAACACATCGAACACTTCAGTATAAGAAATTGCTGATACTAATACTACTTAATAATTTCTTTTATATATCATATCAAATAAAGCATTTCATAAAGTATATAACTCTGTCGCAAACTGTCACTTCTCTGATTTTTAGGGTTCCGTATGTCCGAACGAAAAACGGAACCTTTACAGAATCACTCGTGTGTCTGTCTGTCCGTCTCTCACAGTCAATTTGCTCCGAATCTACTGGACCCATCAAGTTGACATTTAGAACACGTATGAATTTCTGTGGCCCAAACACGGACCCATAAAGTAAATAAATTAATTTTGAACATGGGGGTCATTTTTGGGGAGGCCAATGGAAAATTTAAAAAAAAAAACATTTTTACAAACTGTATGGTGTGACATATCAAAATAAAGAGCTTGTCGTAAGGGTTTCAAATNGCCAACAGGTAATTAAAAAAGAGTTTTGTAAACTGTGATGTATTTTTATGAAAATAGATGAAAATTGACCATTTAACTTATTACTGAACCTAAAGCTTTGAATAAAAAAATACAGAAAATAGTTTTTACTTATAGATTACACGAATAGTAATAAGAAGTCTATGGTTTGAACATAACGTGGTAAATGTGCAGTTTGATTGTACTGGAGAACATGAATTCTTATAGAATCAGTAGTGAGTCTGTCTGCCCGTTTTATTTTATAAATCACCCAGTACATATCATTCGATCTTAGTCTTACTCGTGTTCACTCTTTTATGCATGTGCGTATATTTGTTTGTGCGTCCGGCCGGTAGGCAGCGATTGCATTCGGGAATACCCCATCCCAGGGGACGAACGCGTATCCCTCAGGCTTGTTGGCTTTGCCGGCGTTTGCTCAACAGCTGTTCACATATTGTCAAATTACGTCATTACCGACAATAATCGCTACGATCGTGTTGCGTCCGTTTTAATCTATTGATAAATATGGCCCGCTGGATATGGTTGGGGGGTGAAAAAAAAAACGTTCAGTGTGGCCTCGAATAACCGATCGGATCGTATCATGACAAAATCACGTTAATTAAGAGTCTATAACCAATCTTATATTATTCGTAACTCAATCATCATTATCATAAGGTCGTCAGTCCTAAGACTGGTTGGACACGTACCTCCACTCTTTCCTATCCTGAGCTAAAACTCGCATTTCCCTAAAACTAGAACAACCCATATCCTTAACTATTTGCGAATAGTAATCTAATCTAGGTCTACCTGTACCACTCCTTACTCCTGTTTCTGCCTCTAATATGTCTCTGACTAGACATTCATGAGAAGGTGTCCTACCAACATATCTCGCCTACTTTTTATTGACTTCCATGGAGTTCTCTGTTCTCTTATTCTTTCTAATACTTCTTCATTTCTAACATTTTCTACCCACATTATCCTCATCATCTGCCTATAACACCACATTTCGAACGCTTCTAACCTTTTCCTTTTCGCCGCGCCCACTGTCCATGTTTCGCACCCGTACAACACCGTGCTCCAAATGCAGTCCTCATGGAATAGGCCTTCTGCAGCTGTAGACGAAATTTTTAGTTTTGATCCAAAATGACTACTGCAGAACAGTATTTAATTTTGATTGCACACAGGCATTTCTTTTATATTTAAATTAAATATTAAGAAAACAAATAAAACTATGCGAATTTTAGCATAGTAGCATAATTGTCAGTTTCATATTCTTTTACATAAAATTGCTAAAAAAATGTATAAGAAAGTACTGAGTAGAGAGTTTATTGATGAAGTTCAAGCCCGGGGCTTGGGTAAACGTTTCTTTTCATCTTTCCACTTCCTTGCTTCTTTGTGGTTGCTATTAATAATGAGGCGAACAATTACTTAAACATTGGCCAGGATTACGAAGCGATGCTCATAATTAACTGTTGAATAAGTTACGTCTCCATTGAGTTTGTTCTCATTGTCAGTACAAAACCGGATCCTTAGCACTTAATTAAGAGCGGTTTACTATTTAATGTTTCTCAACACAATTCGGTATAGTTTGCACGTAATAGTGAAACATGTAAACTCAATAAGTTTTCAAGGCAATTTTTTTATGTTACCTATCATCATCATCATCATCAGTCCTAAAACTGATTGAACAAACTGAGCTAATCTTCGCATATCCCTAAACCATCTTTAACAATTTGTGAACAATAATCTCATCTAGGTATACTTCTACTTCTCTTAACTCCTGTTTCTGCTTCTACTATGTTTTTAACTAGCCCTTCTTGCTTGACAAGGTAGGTTTCTTACTAACCTATCTTGCCTATTTCTTACTGACATACATAGCGTCCTCAGTTCTCTCATTTCTAACCATTTTTTTCGCAGAGCACACCGTCCACGTTTCGAACCCGTACAGAGTCGTGCTGTAGATACATCTTCAACAATCTTTTTCGAATTTCTAAATTGACCGTTTGCGAACATACACGTAACTTCTTCTTGTTAGATGTGACTCGACCCTCCGCTATCCTTTGCTTTATATCTCTATTGCTCCTTCCATGCAGAATTATCTGATTTCCTAGATATCGAGAATTAGCGGACACTTTCCCTACTTTTTCGTTCCTTGCTTGCTAATATTTTTGTTTTAAATTTATGTTTATTCACACAATAGTGTTCTGTCAATACCGCTTCCATTTAATCTTGAACGCCTTGATAGATTTAGATAATTCTGCTATGGATTAATGATAAATCTTTTGTCTCTGTATATCTATTCCTAAAGTTGTCCTGTCTTTAATGATATTTATCGCGTGTTCGATATGTAGGTACATCATACATAGATTAAAATGTAGCAATGACAATGCGCATCCCTGCCCGATTTCCTTTCTATTATTTACTTCTCTGCGTTACCGCTTAAATTCTATAGCTGTTTATCTATCCTGTTCTATCTCATCTAATGAAAAAGCAAAACAGAACTTGAGAGAAGACAAAATCTAAAAATTTTAAAATTCATGATTTTGAGATCCGCAATGTGTTAATTTAAGCCGAAAGAATTTTAGAAAAATAGGTTTGTACTCCACTTTAAAAGTTACATTTAACGATATCTCAAAAGTTTTAGTTAGTTAGTGTTCTATAAGATTGATTAGAGACGCATCCCGACTCTCAACTCCTTATTCTGAATCAATCTTTGCATTTCCCACATCCTTAAGGATAGTTAACTATTTCTGGACAGTAGTCTTCCTCCACGTCATCTCTTTCCTTCTGTTTCAGCTTCTCATGTCTCCAAAAAGCCCTGTGTAGTAATATTCGATTTTTACCGTGAATGTTAGTAGTTGATTGAAGTGAAGCTTTCCATGGTCTCTTTTCCCTATTAGGTATCAGTTTTAGCAGAAAACATCAGCTGATCTACTGAGGATACCAGTGGTCGAAACAAGCGAAACATTTACACTTCTGGTAGGAAGAAAATGTCACACCAACTGAGCCGTTTTCCTTCGATCAAATAACATATTTCTCACTTTTTAGTTAATTTTATTTATCCGTAATAATCGTGCTTTAAACTTATTTACTTTGCTCTATTCTTTGTTTTGTGTGTGTCTCTACTACTTCTTCATTCCTGACTTGTCTTTCTATAAGTTTGTTTTCCTCCATCCTTATTATCTAAAACCATACCTTCACCTCCCTACAAGTACCAATATTTTTAAATATATGAAATCCTATGACATTGTAAGCTACTCAACGGTTTGTATATTAATATGTAACATTAATTTGAAATCATATTTTCGATTTATTATTTACCCACTACAAACTACCTCAAATTAATGAGGGAAAAATGTTGCGGTTGTCATGCCCCCGCCGGGAATCGAACCCGGAACCTTTGGCTTTACGCACCAATGTTCTACCGCTAAACTACGAAAGGTGACAACAGCAACCCGACCAACCGACCTACAAAGTTAACGATCCGTCGATTTTTATTACCTTAATTATACATATTAAATATATGAAATCCTATGACATTGTAAGCTACTCAACAGTAGATTAATATGCAAATCATATTTTTGTTTTATTTTAATTGATTTTTCCGTAGTTAATAAACTAATAGATTCGAATTTTGTTTTCCAGTTTCAGTTTAATTTTGTATGTTGAAACGGATGTTTCCGGAAAAACGATGCTTTCGTTTTGGTTTCATTTGATAATAACGGGGCGTCTGCCTACTAGTTGGCTGTAAAACGTTTCCAGTTTCTGGTTCTTGATGGCGAGTGACTAGTTTACCTTTGGACTCCATTTCAATTCCACTTAATTTTGTGAGCGAAGCCGGGCAAATATTTGCACTGGTTTGTACTCAGACGAGGGTGGGTAGAAGGAGAAAATTGCTCTCATTCGCAATGGCAATCTGTTCTTGATAATGTCAGTGATATATATAAAACGGTTCTCTAGTTAAACCGTACCACTACACCACGTCCTTTTTTCTTTTTTCTTTTACAAGTGGTTAAATATTATCAGCGGGATTTTTTATTTTTTTTTTTAGTGGAAAAACGGGGACATTTTGATCGTCTATTAAAACAACTTAAGTACACTTCAAAAATGACATGAATAAATTATATTGTTATATTGGAGCAGTTTTAATTCATCGCCATCATAAGGTCGTCAGTCTTAAGACTGGTTTGACACGTACCTGCACTCTTTCCTACTCTAAGCTAATCTTCGCATTTCCCTAAAACTAGAACAATCCACATCCTTAACTATTTGTGAACAGTAATCTAATCTAGGACTACCTCTTCCCCTCTTAACTCCCGTTTCTGCCTCTAATATGTCTCTAACTAGACCTTCATGCTTGAGAAGGTGTCCTACCAACCTATCTCGCCTATTTCTTATTGACTTCCATAGAGTCCTCTGTTCTCCTATTCTTTCTAATACCTCTTCATTTCTAACCTTCTCTATCCACGGTATCCTCATCATTCGCCTGTAACACCACATTTCGAACGCTTCTAACGTTGTCTTTTCCGTCGCGCCTACCGTCCATGTTTCGCATCCGCACAGTGCCGCGCTCTAAACATACACCTTCAACAATCTTTATCGAATTTCTAAAATGATCGTTCGCGAACATAGAAGCGACTTCTTTTTATCGAAGGCGACTCGAACCTGCGCTATCCTCTGCTTTATATCGCTACTACTCTTTCCGTCCTGTCTTATCTGACTTCCTAGATACCTAGTTTTGATTAGAAAAGATAAAAATATGTACACATCGATCAATGCGATTATCTTTCGAACAAAGTAGTATACCCCTTATACCTATAAATACTGATCTTAAATAAAATTGTTAAACAATTTTGGCTAATACTTTGTATCAGTTAATCTTTGAGGTATCCGAAAGGACCGTTGTCGTTTATTAATTGTAGGTGAAACATAATATATTTAAGAATTTCTATGAAACTTTGCAGATAATAGGACAGTGGCGTTAAAAAAATCTTATAAAATTTCAGTATCATTAGCGGAATGGTTTAACAGATTCTAAGCAACATGTACTCTTATGGGAACTGTTGCGTTACTACACTCTCTGCCTGTTCTGATAACAATCTGTTCCTTTTTGAAGTGAAACTTCTTTACACACGGTAGGGTAAGTTCGTTTAATGCGAGTTGCTATGTAACGAAATCATGCAACGCATTTCCCCGCTGTCTGTCCCTATGTATGCTTAGATCTTTAAAACTACGCAACGGATTTTAATGCGGGTTTTTTTAATAGATAGAGTAATCCAAGAGGAAGGTTTATATGTCTAATACATGCATAATATAGTAGAGAAACACTGATAATTTTAGAGGTTTGTAATGTGATGTCGTAAATAAACACATTTTTTTGCGCTTACATTGCAAACGAACCCTGAACCCTACGAGATAGATCAAAATAATATACTACATTATTGTACACCTTAAAAAGGTCTACAAAAAAGTTCGCGATGGTATATGTCTATCTCTTAGGGATAACCCACAATAACCATTTTTTATCCTCTACTTTTTACGAGAAATAATGGCTTATTTACGAAGCGATTTTAAGCAATACAGCATTAATCCTTATCCAATTAAGTACTTTACTTAAAGTAATTTAAATGAATATTTTCGAAGATATTACAGACTTAAAATGCAGGGACAGCGGTTACGGCATATTGTCTAATGACAAAAAAGCTGTGATTGTTGTATATAAAGACGTTCTAAACTATATTTACTATCAGCATTGCACCCGTGCGAAGCATAGTGTACAAATAATACCATTAAACCAATTCCTTAACCCCTATACCGGTATCTTTGTGTGTTTGAAGACGTTTTACTTCAGTAGCGTGTTGTATAATTACACGTTGTATTTTTTTTTCATCATAGACATTTCCCATCACCCCTTTAAATAATTAATCTCCCGCAATACACAGTGGTCGAGTTTAATATGCCAAGTGTTTACATTTTCTGGTTCTTGCAAACATAAAATCGAGTAATGCTCAATTAAAAATTGTACTCGACCCATCCGAACGGATAACAGCCCAGTCAATGTTTTTGTAATGTAGTTACAATATGCAAGGCTCATAAGCATCTGAACTAGCTATACCTACAACCAAACCAGTAGCACTCGACACAGCGGTAAGGACTAAAACGTCAGGTAATATTAATAATTAAAATTCGTTGCGGAAAAAAGCGATCGCTTGAAGTGAGGAAGCCGAAAGTTATTTTTGGTGTCGAGTGTAGGCGAGCAACCGTGTTCAAAAACTAACGTACAACCGTGAAGTACGTGGAGTACACGCGGTGAAATTACGAGACATTAGCGTATCTGGTTCGAATAATACTTTCGTCACAGGGGATCGTATAAATTCCTCCCTTCTCCATAATAATAAATAAAAGTCGAAAAATGTCAAAACACACAAAATGTTTGTAATATCATATACCTATACCAAAGACTAGACTTTCGGAAAGGTATACTCATAAATTGATATAGTACAGATTGATGGTTGATTTTGCAGATATTTACAAAACGCTTTGAACTGTTCCTGTGAATATTTGCTTACTTCTTTAACAATATGCCAATATTTTGTTCAACACGGAGGAAATGAAAAAGGAAAATTTACCCTAGCCAAAAATTTTCAGTCTCTCTCCAGTCTCTCAGAGTCTTTCAGCGTCTCTGAGAGCGTCTCTCACAGTCTTTTACAGTCTCTTAGTTATTGCCTACGTGTTTTTATGTATCTCTCACTCTGTATGAGAGACTCGAACGGTAAAATTGTTAATTCAGAGATTCGAGTCTCTCACAGAGAGACTAAATGAATAAAACTGAAAAATTGAGAGACTTGAGTGTCTCGTAGAAAGACTGGGATATCTGAAATATGTTGAACTTAGAAAATTTTAACCATGTCTATTGAGACACCACTTATTGAGAGATTCGTTCAGAGATTCAAGTCTCTCGTTCAGAGACTGGATACGAAATGAGGATCTCTCTATGAACGACTCGAGTCTCCCGTTCAGAGACGCTAAACGGTTTTTTGACAGTCTCTCGACAGTCTCTCTCAGCGACGCCAGAGAGACTCGATGAGAGACGAGACTCGAGTCTCGCTTTCAGAGAAGCGAAAATAATAAAAATTACAATTTGGAGCCGAATTTGTAAAAATAAAATCCCAGCAGAAATACATTTACCTACTAGGTATTTTAGTTGATATTACAAATTTAATTGTAATAATTAAGAAACTTTTTTCCTGTTCTCAGCGAGGGTGTGACAACAGCAACAAACTACTCCTCATTAACTTGAAGTAATTTATAGTTGGTTTAAATGAAAAATGAATTTCCACATTTAATATTTAATCATTTGAATCTAATTTGTCCTTCACACAATATACTCTTAATAATCTTTTTGAAATTTCCATATTTACTGATTGCGAACACAAGCGTTTTTTTTTTTGTTAAAAATGCCCGATCCTGCGCAATTTATTTCTTTTGACGCATTTTCATCCTGTTATGTGACTCCCTAAATATCCAAGATGATTGATTTTTATTTTTTCATCTCCTATTCTTGTACTAACTCTAACCCTACTTTTACCCCCCATACATACGAATATTTATTATTTATTTATATTTATCTTTTATTTATTTTTTACACTCTCTTTTGTGCCAGTACCGATTTAAACATATATAAAATAAATATCCAAAGAGATGTCAGCAATTTATAGTTGATGAATACGTTTTTAAAATATTACTCTATTTGCACAGTATTTAGGGTAAACCTCTTACAGAAACGGCCTTAAAAGGATAAATAAAGATGGCTAAGTGCTGACTATTATAATATTTAAAAACTCACCTATTTCTTCGGGAGAAAGAGTTCTATGCCGTTTGTAGAAATCTATTTGTGCTGTAGACGTTTACCTGGAAACAACAAAATGAGTGAAAAACTTCTATTTCTCCTTATTTTAATACCTACAATAATATAAAACATTATTTCTAATTGGCAAGGGTGTATTTTAGGGTGGAATTAGCATCGGCCCGGTCACGCATGTGGCCGACGTAGACGGCCCGCGCAGCGTTAAAAATACGCGCAAATTGTTTAAACAATGCATGTCTTGTTGATCGGCATGTGTTTTCCTTTAGTTCCGCTTGCGGCCGCTCTTCAAAGGGCGTCGCCACGCTCGGAAGACATAACCTCCGAAATAGCCCATAATGAATAGGTGCTTTATTTAAATGCTTCCTGCCTTAAAATAACATATTTCAGAAGTTAATTAGCCTCCCTTTGATGGTGTGAAGATAATTTAATTCGCTGTTAGTCCCGATACTGTCGCTCTTTCATCTACACTCGAAGATGGGCGTTGTTTTCGTCTTTCGACGCCTGCTTTGTTTTATACTATTGCAATTCCGGCATATATCGCTTTCTTACGACGTTGGCTATGCACGCACTTTGTTTCGTATAAAATCGCAAAATTTATGAGAATGCTTGGAAAGCGACCACTTTATAAGACTATCAACATCATCTTGGTAGGAACATACTCATTCATAAGTTTGCCAGCACTTAAAGTTCACTTTTTAGGCACCTTCCGTCTTCGTCACGCAAATCTTACACATCACTACCATCATCACCAGCACCTACCTTAAGTGCACTTAAAGTGAGTAGTGAGCAGCTTCATAAGTCTCCTAAGATGATAACAAGGGGGTAATGTTCTATCAATCCCCCCCTTTCTCTCTCATTAACCTCTCTACATCACGCCAACACGGAGAAAACTAAATTATGACAACGAAAAAATTATAATTTTTGATTGTAAAATACTAAATTTGGCGTAGAAATTGTAGAATTTATTAGGTAACTTGTAATAATCGCAATTTTGACGATTTTTTTTTTAAATTAGTTCATGTTTTTTATTTTTACAAATTCGGGTTCAATTTGTAATTTTTATTATTTTCGCTTATGGAGCAACGGACTAGTAGGATAAATTGTAAATATTGCCTTAATATTTAGGTAAATTTTCCTTTTTCATTTTCTCCGTGAAAGAATACTAAATACGTACAATAAAACCTTCAGAATAAACTGATATGCAAAAAGTATTTTAATTTTTTTTTGACGTGACAACGTCTTATAATTCGATGGAGCCGGCTGCGCGCACGAAAAAACATGACTCATGCGGCGTTACCTCGCTCTGAGGCGTTCCATTTAAGGCTTGAAGTGCAANAAATAGAATGTTTATTTTCTAAGACTATACTTTGTATAATGCCCGCTTCGTACGACGTGTTTGTGATTTCCCTTCGATGTTATTATAAGCGGATTCTATTGTATAATAAACATATTGAAAGTTGTATCCAAATTCGGGTGTATTTTCTTTTTATACGTATGTAGGTGGTAGAATAAAGAGTCCAGGGCTAGATTTCAAAATATTTATTTTACAAAGTAGACATATACGTATTTTGTGGACAATTTAAAAAATGTTTTTTGGTCAAAATAAACTATTCCTTTCACAATTTGTCAAGACAGTCGGATAGACCAGTATGACAAATGTCCGACGACACAACCCATTTATATCTAAATCATACTTCAAATATGAGCTGTTCTCTCGGTTGTCTCGCGGTCATGAACAGGCGAGCAGCAGGAAATAAAAAAATTCTAGAAATGTACACCGACAAAACTGACCGACTGAGAAAAATTACTCGGGGATAGTAACGGTACAACGCGTATAACAGAACGAATATAAAAAATTTTTTAATTCACTTATAAGCGCCCGATACGTGAGCTTCAAGCTTTTATATAAAATTACTTATTTTTACCAGCGTAATACGTTAAACTTAGGAAATGAATGCGTATCATTAAAGTTCAAGAAGAAAATACCTATAAACCAGTAGCAATTAATCTTGTATCATTTTATACACTTTATCCAATGGGCGAAATGGGAAAACAAAACCGTCACAACGTAATGTTTGCAGAATTCTTCTTCTGTAATCGAAGCACCACTTCAAATTCAAAATCGATGAGTGCCTACCGGAGAAGATCTTGGTTAAAGTTCTTTTACGTTTTCTTCCATGGACACTGTAAACAACCGCACTAAAAGGGCGTATGTTTTGTAGTACTTACTAAAAAGTAGCATTTTATCATCATAAGGTCCACAGTCATACAACTAAACATCGTCTCGCTTGAAGGTCTCTTTGTAACTATTTGGCAAAACAATGTTCTGGTGATGTGCGATTTTTTTATTACAAATGCAGTTGATGATAGTACTACAGAATAATAATATTAATACTCGCACAAAGATTACTACAATATATTCTCTTATACAGATAAATATTTCACTTAATATTTGTTGCACGAATTGCGATTCCCTAAATTGTGTTTTCGATGGTTTAGATCACTTTGAACAACATTTTTCATTGAAAAAGGAGTTACAATTCCAGTTTTAATTTTCATGTATAGAAATCCGTGCACATTCTACAGGAACAATCCTTGAACATACTCTGTCATTTTATGCTTCGAGATACTCAACCTGATATTACGAAAAGTTCAGTTTATAAGAAAAAGAAAAACGATAAATTTGCAAATTTTTATTAGTTTATAATTCTTATAACTTGGATTTAGCCAGTTGTTTGTATAAACAATTTTTCTCTTTCAGACTCAATCTTAGGCGTATGTGGTATTTGGAAGTGTGAGGGAATTGTAAATCTATCATCTAACAGAGGAAACAGGTAAGAATTAAAGCCTACACCATTTTTATTTATTATGCCGTATTTACTAAACAATAATTTTTGCTATATCCAATCTTCGGTGATGCTGAATTCCCTCCCGCAGGTAGCTTTGGTTAAAATATAGATAGTCGAATTCCCTCCCGGGTACTAGCCGAGTTCCCTCCCGTTCATATCAGCTCCGATAATTAAAATTAAAGATAAAATAATTTCAGAAAGAAGACACATACCAGTTATGAAATCCTAGGCAATAATTGAGAGACTGTAAAAGACTGTGAGAGACGCTCTCTCTCTGAAAGACTCTGGGAGACTGGAGAGAAACTGAAAATTTTTGTCTAGGGTACTGATGTATATTTTTAGGGTTTCTCAATCTAAATCTTAGGTCAATTTAACCCCAGCACGTCAGGGCTTAGACATAACAGTGCAATATCCAATGATACCGTTAAAAAAAGTTCAAGCCCTCAGTTGGATTTGAAAGACAAGTCTAAGTCACAGCCCGAACAAAAATTTCTATTTAGTCCCTTGAGTGTCCTATCGGACTTAGAGACCTAAATTGCAATTAGAATTTAGAAATTCTATACTAAAATAATATTTGTAGTTCTAAAGCAAATACTAACAATAGAATTGTAACGGATGAGAACCCTTTGGGTGCAGAACCCAATTGTTGTGGCAAAGATGTCCGTCCTGTTCCGGTTTCTAACTTCTAAACTAATTAGATATCAACTTAGAACTCGTACCTATATACATATGTCAATTCTTGGTCAAGAATAAAAAATAATTATATTTAAAGTTAAAAAGGAAGCTTTATTAAAGAATCACAATTCTTTCAATTACTTCTCGACTAATAACGGGCATATCCTGTTAGGAAGTTTATTACAAAAGGGTTTATTAACTTTTATTTAATTTTCTACAAGCAGAAAACTTTGTGGATACTGTTATCAAAAAATATTTCATTTATTTATTGGAGTTACGATAAATAAAACCCTTCATTCAAAGTCCCACTGGCTTTTAACCAGTTATTATTTGTTTTTTTTTTTGAAATTCATCTTTTTTTAGTTGTATGCATTTCTATATCTTTTGTCCTGGCTTATAGTTTGTCAATTCACTTTTACTGGTGTATATCTTTGTATAAGAATAAAGCTTCCTTAGAATCCATGTAGTTATGTAAAGTAAGGTGTTGGTGGGTCAATATAAATCGTTTTACATGTTGAATAATAACGAATGAAATGAAAATTAGCTGGATTATCTAAATACAGTGTTCGTAAGTTACGACGTATCTACAGTCTTGTAGGTGCTGTTTGAGACTGGTCCCCTTTGGTCTTAAATTTATTATCCAAGCCGTTTCCGACAATGCTTGTCGGTACCTACAACTTAATTCTTCTTGATACATGGCTCGTGATATAACGAATAGCCAACAATAAAACTCCAATATATTAGAAGTCATTTAAATGTTTGTATACACTTCTGATATGTTTATATTCGGTGAAGTTATATGATAGGTCTNAACATTAAGCGATCTGAGCACGTTGTAGTTTTGTTAATATATTAACTGCATTAGTGTCTTCTTGCATTTATTATTAACAGCCTCTGATTAACGGTCCCCGGCAAGAGAATAAAAGGAACGCAGAATGATGCAATTAGTTTTCGCTCATTATTATCGAACATAAATTATTGATATGAGCGCAGTCTGTGACATATCCCTAACTATGAACTTTCATCTTGGAGTCAGCGTATAAGCTGTATATATATACATAGGTTTCGTTCCAGAAGAAATTAAAGTTTATTATTGTTTTATTCTTTTACTTCTATAGCAGTATTAGCATCTAGCAAAGAGAAGTTACAGATAATTTTAAATAAAATGGATGCGGTACTGACGAAACAGTACTGAATTAAAATAAATAAAAGTAAAACAAAAATTCTAGTATGCAAGGGAAGAAAAAGTAGGGAAAAAGCGAATATAAAGATAGGAGACTAAAAGTTAGAAGAAGTGTCCGATTTTAGGTATCTAAGAAGTCAGATAAGTCAGAACGGAAGGAGTAGTAGGGTTATAAAGCAGAGGATAGCGCAGGGTCGTGTCGCCTTCAATAAAAAGAAGTCACTTCTAAGCTCGCAAACGGTTAATTTACAAATTCGAAGAAGGTTGTTAAAGGTGTATGTTTAGAGCGCGGCGCTGTACGGGTGCAAAACATGGACAGTGAGCGCGGCGGAAAAGAAGAGGTTAGAAGCGTTCAAAATGTGGTGTTACAGGCAGATGATGAGGATACCGTGGATAGAGATGGTTAGAAATGAAGAGGTATTAGAAAGAATAGGAGCACAGAGGACTCTATGGAAGTCAATAAGAAATAGATGAGATAGGTTAGTAGGACACCTTCTCAGGCATGAGTCTAGAGTCTAGTCAGAGACGTATTAGAGGCAGAAACGGAAGCTAGAAGGGGTCGAGGTAGTTCGCAAATAGTTGAGGATGTGGGTAGTTCTAGTTTTAGGGATATGCGAAGATTAGCTCAGGATAGGAAAGGGTGAAGGTGCGTGTCCAACCAGTCCTAGAACTGACGGCCTTATGATGATTATATTTATTTCGTTAATAAAGGGTTATTGTAGTAGATGGTCTGAAATGAAACTAAATTTTAATAAAAAAAATAACCCAGGCCTTTATATTATTAATTTTTCTTTTATGTATCTTCTGATTTTTAAGAATCTTGAGCGATTCCAATCAAGCTACTGGTTGTAGAGCTTTCTTATTAGTTTAGACCAACAGGAACCAAAAGCATGCAGAATTTTAAGAAAAATAGTCCAGATAAATGGGCCTACTTTTCCCAACGGTTAACGCATAGATTACAACAAAAGTTCTTTAAAATCCTTACCATTTCTAAAAGATGAACTAACCCGAAAAGGGCATTGACTGCGTGATTTTACCCTAGCTATTTAAAAATCCTTGGCAGGTAATATTTCCCATTTCTAACGGTGGATTTGTGAGTGATTTCAAGTACGTAATATTTTTCCTTTCATGTTACTTTGTTGTTTTTGTGAATTGAAACGATAAAATTTCGGTACAATTATTATTTTAACGAGGTCCACGTACGTAGTGGCCACTGCAATGACCAATGAGAAAGGAGAACCGGGCACCTGGAACCAACCACTCGCGGGACACCTGCCTGCTCCTGATTAATATCAGCCCTTTATGTAGAGTATGTGTCCGACCATGGTCCGAAATTTTTATACATTTTGTTTGAATTGGAAACGTAAAATTCAACTTCAATTACAAAAAACAAACCTCAAAGCAACTACTACTTTTTAGATAGGGTGGTTTCTTTTTCCTTTTACAGGAATATTTCTCTGCTATTGGTTTCCTATTAAATTCGATTTACAAATCCTAATTATCATTAGTACAGAAATAGTATGTTGTAAGCAGAGGTGTAATTAATTTGAAATGCAGTGTAAACTCTATATAACGACACTTAAGGGACTGAACATTTTTCGTCGTTATAAAGAGTGGTCGTTAAATGGAGAGAAATTTTCATATCACAAAATTGATAGCTGATCGATTCTAAGCAAATGCAGTGTAAACTCTATATAACGACACTTAAGGGATTGAACATTTTTTGGCGTTATAAAGAGTGGTCGTTAAATGGAGAGAAATAAAAGATATTATTTTACTATTCTATAATAATATGCATTTACTAACATAGTACACATTTTGCACACGAACATTATT
>NW_020438889.1:0-3970 GCF_000699045.2 Agrilus planipennis
TGTATTAATTTCATAATTTTTGATATATTATAAAACATTTTTTCCTAAACCAATTGCCCTGAATTATATTTACTAATTGTAGTTTACTCATTTTCTTTCATTTTACATAACATTTTACCGTAATTGAAAAATTCTCTTATTCACTATTTTCTAAACAATTAAAGGATTGTGAGGAACAAGTTACGCGTACTGATTAAATTAATTTACCTTATTTTAATTTACTTGGCCTATGCGATGTCGAAGTTGTTATCACGAGAAGTACGGATTTTTCATTTCCACTGCGTGAAATTTATATGTAGATTTACACTAAAAAATTATTTTCATATTTCACAAAAATGACAACGATCTCACACTGAATGCACTGTTCACACACAAACACTTTGATACTTTGTCACGCACCCTATTTGTAAATACACACAAGTACACACTTGTGTGCGTGTACTCCTTGATGAAAAAGGTTTAATAGCCGCTGCCTTAAAGTAATCCCAGTATAAAAAAGACCGATAAAAGAAAATATACACTTACGTAACGATGGTTGTTCTCCCCTATACTAGCATACCTGAAATCAAAAACTAGATCAGCAAATGATCAACTTTATGTATTCATACATAACTTATAGAAGTTGGAGATAAAGGAGATTCGGGATAGACACTATATTTTAAAAATCAGATCTAAAATTAAGGAGTTTCACCATTTTTTAAGGTCGTCAAGTATCACACACTATTAATATAGTGAAACTGTTCTATTTTTTGTTGCTAATTGCTTTCGTATGTACAATTACTTATTTCAAGAGTTCTAGTTAGTTTCACACCAAAAATATTAAATAATTTAATTCTGGAAGACACATTTGTAAAATTTTATTTAGTGTAGCTGTGAAAAATTAGCAACCAAATAAAATAAACGCTAAATAGTAAAATTCAGATAAAAAAGGCTTCATCATTTTAAGTGCGTGTGATTTTCGATGGTACTGNCGTTTGGAAAAGTATTTTAAATAAAATACCAAATACTTTTCTTAAGAAAGTATTTAAATGCAAGATAAAAACAGGGATATTTTATTTTGTATTTGCATTTTAAATGCACGTATAGTATTTCAAATAAATCACATCTCTGGTTATCATAGTCAAACTCTAATAATAACTGTTACCAAATACAAACATAAAAAATAACAATGAAGAAACGTGTTGCTTTTGTGGGCAAAATCGCTCGTAAATTTTACGAGAGGACGAAAAAAAGAAGGACAATCGGGAGTAAAAATCGTGGAAACACCAATTTATTAAGCACATTTAGAAGCTGGGAGCTCGCGGACACCATTCACAAAGCGTCCCACGTACAACAATATCTGACCCAAGTGATTTGTATCAAAGCGACTCTTTTGGAAACTTGTCTGAATGCAGCCAGCAGGGAAATGAAGGCTTGGTCAAGGTGGGGCACGCGCTAACAGGATCGTGACGTCACTCACGTGGCGAAGAAGATGCCCTCCTAATAAGTCGATCACTCAGCTTAGTTTCTTTATCCGTTCACATTTTTATATTCCGCTTTAATGCAGTTGCCAATCCCGGTTTGCATCTTAACGAATCCTTTACGTAGGACATCATTTTACTATATAGGGACACAATAAAATCGGATACTATGGAACTATGAAATCAAAATGAAACGGCTAATTCCTGATATCTACATATAAACCTCTTATTCTACGTAAGGAATCATCCCAGGGACATCGTATGGCGACCTACATAGATTGGCAGTTTGCGCCATCACCATCAGCACTTTCGAAAGAGGAAGAAGAACAATTAATAGAATTGTACTGTCAATCCAGCATTGATCCCCAATATGCCAAAGACAAACTGCTTCAATTTTGGAGTTCAATTGCCCAAGAATTTCGAACCATCAGCACTGCAGCATTGAAGGTTCTATAGTTGGGGCGATCAAAATTGGCAAACTGAAACATCCTACATCCTTAACTTTTTGGGAACAGTAATCTAATCTCTCTACCCCTCTTAACTCCTCTTTCCGCCTCTAATATGTATTTTTGACGTGACAATGTCTTATAATTCGATGGAGTCGGCTGCACGCACGAAAAAACATGACTCATGCGGCGTTACCTCGCTCTGAGGCGTTCCACTTAAGGCTTGAAGTGCAAGCGAGAGCGCGGAACGAGCGATAAAGAGGCACAATCGGCCTCCGCGTTCGGCAGCGTTCGACATCTGTCTTTCTCCTACTTGAGTGAGCGATGCGTCCGCGTGGACAGCTGCTATACAATAATACATTTCCATTTACCTCCTTCTCTACATCCATACAAAATATCTATCAAACAAATAAAATTAAAATTTTCTTTTGAAAAATGAAACCATTCCATCAGTATTTTCTTATGACGTTGTCACGTTCCACTATCGTCAGTAAACCGACTTTACAGACAACCGATTTTTTTATTTGATATTTTGATAGAGATGGAAGATTATTTTAATGTTTGCGAAAACAATTTCAGAGTTATCTATTTATCCCATTATAATTATCATTAAGTACTTTCAAAACCTAAATAATATGATGTGAGACAGTGGTAAATGTCCAAAATCATCAGACCTATTGAACTTTTTTGACACTCTAATTGTTTAAACCTCTTAAGACATTATTTAACATTAATTTACTAAAAACTATTACATAGTCTATCGGTTAACCTTATTAAATTATGGTAATGTCGATATTGGTACGATTTTGATAAATAGTACCTTTTACCATTGCTCGGGCGGTTTTTTTGAATACCTAAGAAGAATTTCAAATCGTTGTATTTGATTGATTAATGTAACCATAATGGTTATCTTCTCAGTTTTTGTTAATATTTTATAGGATATTTTGTTTTGGTGGACGGAAAGACCATTTTAGACAGAGTATCTGTGTTTTCATCTGAATTTGTATCAATGATTATTTTTACGAGTGTAGTGTGTTTTACTTGCGTTTCCAAAATGTGGATGTCCTTTCAATATACGTTACTACATTTGGCTCTTGGAAATGGATTTGCTCTTCTAATGGCAGTTCAGGTATGTTTTTGATTGAATAGTAGCTTGAGCATGTCAGAACTTTGGGATTTATATTAATACCAAAAAAAAAAAACAAACGGAAAGCACTTTATTAGGACGAGTTCTGAAAAAATAAATAGCATGCAGGGTCCTTTTCACATCTTGGGTTAGGAGTGCTAAACTAAACGAGTCCGGGAATCCCATGTATTTTTCTAAATTGATTTTTGCACTCGATACGAGTACGAGGAACCCAGCAAGTTTTAGTTTTGTCAAACTTTTGATTAAATGCTACTAACTGGCAAGACCTCTTTCAGAATGGTGATTATTCGCGTGATGGGGCAGTTTAATTAGAATAAAGAAAATTTAAAAACTTGAAACACTATCAAATATTAAATAAAAAATATGAAATCGTTTGAGAGCGTTTCACAAGTTGGTTATCGAAAAATCTGTATCTTTTATTACAAAATAATAATTAACATATACACGTGAGCTGTATTGGATACATTCTGAGATGCTCTAGTTTTCTCTTGAAGACATTTCTTAATTATATGCTAACGTTAAATTCATAATCCTGTTCAAATAAAACCATAATCTCAGATTGAAACAAATCTATATTGTTCCAGTTTGGATCCCATATATCCGGTGGTCATGTCAACCCTATAGTTACACTTGCTGCATGTATTTTAGGAAAAAAAGCTTTAGTCGATTTTCCTCTCTATATCCTGGCACAGCTTTCAGGAGGTTTAATAGGATACTTCTTGGTTTGGGTAAAGCACATATTACTTGTATTTTAATTCGGTATAATAAAAATTAATGCATATCATAAGAAATAAATAACTAAATATGTTGCTACAGCTAATTTTTCAAAAACAAAAGCCCTTATTTGTTGTAATCAGAATAAGTTATAAATTAATTAAATTAAAATTCACCCATGCACTATTTTTATTTGGTTTCAC
>NW_020438889.1:5288-8054 GCF_000699045.2 Agrilus planipennis
TTGGACTTGCTCAAATATTTCTAGTCCTGGTCTTGGTTTTGGTCTTGAATGTTAATTCTTGGTCTTGCTCATTTAATGAGACACTTATGTTTATTTTAATAATTCTTCTATGTGCAATAATTGTCTTAAATGCTGTACTTTCTATCATATATGCGAGCGTTTTATGACTTTTAAAGAAAATAGTGTCGATAGTTGTGAGAGTTATGATAATTAGAGAGATTACTCTTTCTCCGGTACAGGTTGAGTCTGACTATTTTGTTGTCGTTATAAACGAAATTTACTGTAAATTCATTTTAAAAAATAAAATAAATAAGCCATCCTAGAGAAATATTAACAAAAGTATATAAAAGTCTCTCTCTCTTGTCTTCTTTCAGTACTTCATTTTTGGCCAACTAATGGGTGGTATTTGTGGGGCAACAATATACAGGTTACTGTTTGCTTTGCCATACGATGATGAAATGGAGCCCTGGATTCAATAAATATTCTATTTTTACGAATAAGTACTAGGTGTTTATGTAACAGAATCGTTTTAAAAAAGTAAATTATCAATAAAAAAGAAACGCTTGTTTTGTTTATCTACAGTTAATTACTTATTAAGTCTGTTATTAGATTCATGTAGAACTTCCAATGAAGCGACAATGTTGCTGAAGTTTGACAATTATACCAAGCTATTTGGTACATTACGTTCTAAAATGGTTAATACTTAATGATTTTAACGATTCTCAACGTTCAAGGGGCCTTTTGGCTGTACAAAATGATTCAAAGTGGCTTGTTGGCCGGACGTATGTATAAAACTGTGAGTATCCTTATATATACTCCTTCAAAGAGGACGAAAGCGGTGGCATTGGATTTATTTTGAAGTTTTACATGCGAAATGTTTAATAAATCTGAGATCTCTAGCTGTAGTGCTTGAGAGGTTGCAACAAGAAACACATGTCTCTGTACTATTCCGAGCTCGTCATAGGTGGAATTTTATGGCATCTTATTAAGATAAAAACGAAACCCTACTGTAAAAACTATAAACACATAACCATGGTAGACTTTTGTATTGCCACAAAATGTTTCGGTTTTACTAGAAGTACAAGTTTCTTAATTAAGAATCGGTAAGCTCTTTCGTCGAGTGCAGCTGTTTTCTCCTTCCGCATGATCATTAAATGTTGCAGTACCTTATTAACTAAATCGGGTGGTTGTTTTCTTTTTTGTAGCTTTCACAAAAGATGCTTCAAATTTTCGTCAAATAATTACGTAATGGGGATGGTTATGTGATATCTATTTATGTTTGCTAACAGAAAAACTGTCCCTGACCGTCCTCATTAAAATACGCATTTCGCTTATCGAACTTGCAGCAGTTGCTGGAAATAACTGAGTTAGTTATGGAAAACATAATTATTTAAATTATCAGCGTTTTCCTTACGAAGTAGGCTTATTAAGATATTATCATAGATTATGTCAAATTGGTGTTATTATTAAAGGACCCAGTGCACGAAGAAAAAAAATGTTACAGCATCACTGTTCATCGCATAAGAAATTTAAACTTAATTTTGGTATGTACTGTTACTCTTCTACTAAGCGTTTTGTTCATTGTAGCAAATTAGGCGTAGTATGTTAATTGCGAAATATTTTTAACGTTAATGAAGCCTGAAATTAAGTTGGTTTGCTAAATATATTTCTGAAAGTGTTTGGCACACTACTTTTCATTTGAATTTTCTTAGTACTTCATTTGAAATGGTGATTTTGAAAGGTTATTGGTAATGACTCAACCTTTTAGTGACCCTATCAAATATTTTGGATCAAATGAATGTATCGACAGTTTAGATTTAGATAGGGATAACATTCATCACTTTTGCCGTTTGGAGATTTCTACATATCATTAAAAATCAATATTATGCAAAAACTTTACCGTATACTTACTATTTTTGTAGGTACTTTAAATATTTATGAAGAAAAGAATCGTATTTCGATTATTACCAGTTTTGCTGATTAAAAACAAAAAGAAGCAGGTGGAGGAATAATCAGATTAATTTTTTATTTCTCACTTACGACAGAATAAATAATATTTTTACGTGATGATTTATAAATACCTAATGAGACCTCAATTAAAACGTATTTTTATTGAATTAAAATATACCTTAAATTACCCAGGGGCAGTTAATTTTGTATTAGTCAAAAAATTTGTGGAATATTCTTTAGCAAATGTTCACCTTTTGCAGAGGTTGCTGTAGTAATAACTCTACTAATTAGATAAGTTTTCTTTTTAATAATTTAATAATCTATAACAATATCTGAAAAAAAGCTAGTAGAACGGGGGCACAGAAAATTCTTGAACATATTATAGCTTTGATGAAAGCTTTATGTCTTACTAAAAAGCGAAACGTCGGTATTGATTCGGGAAATAAACAGTCTCTTTCGTCCCCATGTGACATAAAAGTCCAAACATTAAAAAATAAAAAACTGTTGTAATACACAGTCTAACTTCAAAAATATCTTTTCACTATCTCAAAAACTTTCTTGTGGTTTTGTCATACGACGGACTCTTTAAATAGTCACCTTATAGTCAACGCTTTGTCGATGCAATAATAAACAATAATAAAGATCTTTTGAAATTGCCAAATAAAAAATTCAATGATCAGCTCTGTATGATAACTATATATGCATAATATTTCAGCAAGTTTATTCAAATTATAATAAATGCAGCGCGGTTTCCGAGAATAGCAAGAATATACCTACGTAAAAATGTTAACTAAACATTGTTGTCATAATAAGTAC
>NW_020438889.1:8822-14033 GCF_000699045.2 Agrilus planipennis
CGTGCTGTCAAACCTACACTAGCAAGGAGATCGGGCTGAAACTATAGCTACAAGCTATCCAAGGATGGTACTATAGAATGTCACCTCAAGGTAGGCCTAGTGGCGTCATCTCTTGGTTAGGCCGGAAACTTATCAATCCACCCTCGTATATGCATAATATTTCAGCAAGTTTATTCAAATTATAATAAATGCAGCGCGGTTTCCGAGAATAGCAAGAATATACCTACGTAAAAATGTTAACTAAACATTGTTGTCATAATAAGTACAGCTAATATATGCTGGTTTTTATACTGAAAAGCAAAATTATTTCTTTTGTTATCTTTTATACAGTGCTTACATTTAGTCAGGAATTTATGAGATTTTTGCTGTGTAGCAATTACATGTAAAATTTCCTACTTTCGTTAGCTTTTGTTGCAATGGAAAAAATATATAATATACATAGTTTACACGTTGAACTGCTTAATTCTGCATATTGGCCATAAGACTTCCGTTTAATTTCGCATTTAGTTAGTAAAACCATTTTAAATGCAACGCTGAAAGAATCTAGGGCCGGTGATAATATAATGGGTATTTACCTACCCTTAATAGCAAAAAATTAATTTCAAAAGGGACCTTTTAATATTTTATTTTTAGCAAGAGCACGAATGTTATTACTTTTGCTTCAATATTTGATGTATTTTGTTAAAATAGTACAAAATAAGATGAAAATGAAGAACAAAATTTTTCGATTAAATGTACTGATGTAGCAAACCGTGATTCCGCGTTTGAAATAAAGTACTACATCAGGGTCTTTTGTGTGCTGATTACAAATATGACCTTAAAAATGAGCATGTAAAGGGAAGGCGAGGAAAACATCAGATAACGTAACCTAACCTCAGCGAGTGTAACTGCAAAAGCGAAGGGTGAAACCTTCAAATAATGTAACCTAACCTACCCTCAGAGACTGTAATTTCAAAAGAGATAGGGGAAACTTAAGTTATCGTAACCTAAATTAAACGCGATAACTGTTTGTAGCTAAACGTATCATTTTCTAAAACTCAAACTTCAAGTGTCCATATCTCGAAAACGAAGCGAGATATCGAAAAATTTTATTCTTCATTTTCGTGTTATTTTGAGCGGTTTTACTAAAATACTAACTGTAGCGTCAAACTTATCGTACTCTACTAATAAGAGTTTTTAAAATTCCGACATCGCACTGATTTTTTCCATAAAAATTAGAGAACAAAAGGAAAGGTGTAGGTACATTATATGAAACGAATATGCATTTTCCTCTATCATTGGCTGCTTCACATTCATTTTCTTCGTTTTGCATTGCCCGTCTATATAACATTATCTCTCTTTTTAATTATCAGGTGCTCTAAGATCGAAAGAATGGAGCGATATCATTCGACTATGTATTGCCGAATTTCTGTGCACGATGGGCCTCGTAGTTATTCCGTGTGCAGCTGCAATCGAATCGCCCGATTTTTATATATTCCATTTGTATAGATTTCACCAAGCCTTGTGCTATGGCCTCAGTTACATGATGACAATTGTAATAGCAGGTCATGTATCTGGAGGGCAATGCAATCCCTCTGTGACAATATGCTGCTTCATTTTTGGTCTTTTTCGGATCTTCGATGTCCTCTTCTATATCCTAGCTCAATTAATCGGGGCAATATTTGGAGCACTTGTTTTGAAGGTAAGAGGAACTTGAAGTTATTAAGTATTACACAACGGGTTATGTTAGAAACGCGACGGTAAGGACGCATTTTTTTAGTTTTTATCCTTGACCACTTTTATATATATCCTTACCGTTCCTGATATCCTTATTCTATGAAACAGACAGACTTTAAATTGTAATTTTATATCCTCGCAACAAGATCGTCATTTCAAGAAGACGAGTTGACACACACCTCCTCTCCACTAGCTTCTTTTATGAGCCAATTTTCGCATTTCCCGAAAACTAGGACATTTCACTTCCCTTACTGCATACTTGCGAACATTATAATCCTATCAAGGACTTCCTCTGCTCCTTTTTGTTTTCAGTTTTCAGTCTAGGGGTCCTTTTCCTTATTCAAACCCGTACTGTCTTACGGTCTCCTACTTTTTCCAATACCTGATCATTTTTTATCTTTTATGTTCACAGCATTTTTACGTTCGCTTTTATATGTTTTTTGCCGCATATGCTTTCCAAATTTCCAAATTAATCGCTCGCAATAACAGAAGTGATTTAGTCAAGAAATCTAATGTCTTTTACTCTATCAAACTATCCATTAACTATTAATGGTTAATATGCAGAATACGGTGGTTAGAAAGTGAAACTGTAAACTGCACTACTTATAAACAGTTTGCATAAAAGAACTTCGTTTGAGTGTTGAAGGCAATAAAATGTTACTCTAAATTCAGTGGACCTAAGCAGAATGAAATAAATTACTATATATGCCAAATAGGTAATCATACAGACACTAATTAGTAATTATGTAAGATGGAATATACTTGATTAAAACACTTACCTAATAAAAATAACTTATCGGGCATACTATACGCAATAAAATACAGACAGAAAATGCCAATTGCGTGCTGATGAGAACTAATGTTCGAAATTTCGAAACATTCCTGACCAAGAATTTACTGTGATTTGTTTAATTATTGGGTTCTTATCACGTATATGCGTAAGAGGCATCATAGAATCAGTTCGTCCAGTAGAAGGTCTTGTCAGATAACAGAAAATATCCAATGATAGCATTGCATACAGTGTTTCATCAAAATAGTGATAATCTAAATTTAAATTATCAATTAATTGATGATTTAATTACGTAGATCAAGGAAGTGGAGCTATCAAGCTCACTGATGACATTCCTGCTGGCAAACGAGCTATTATGCTTGTCGCTGAGTTTTTAGGGACAATGACGATAGGAATCCTATCATGCATGTCTGCTGTTCACGAACCCCTCTTCTTTTTTATGGGACATCCCATACATATAGCGCTGGGATATGGTCTTTCTGTGACCACGGCGATACTAACTTTTAAGCATATCAGCGGTGGATATTTCAATCCAGTTGTTTCCATATGCGCATTTGGTTGTGGCAAAATCAGTCTTTGGCATATGATGTGGTGCCTATTGGTTCAATTTAGTGGATCACTTATTGATGCAATTCTTCTTACAGTAAGTTAAATGTATATATTATAGTGGTTCAAAAGAAAAACTGTAGGTACCTATTATACATTCCATGAACATGTACGGAAAAGAGGTTAGTCACAAATTATCCTTGGCAAACCGAATCCATCACAAAATGAAATTAATAGTTCTCGCAACAAATTTTGAACATTTTAGTAAGATAAGCAATACGCAAGACCTTGTACTATTTTGTTCGTTAAAAGGTCAATTTATGCGTTAGAGAAAGACTATTTGCGAACAGTAATCTAATCCAGGTCTACCTCTACTCCTCCTAACTTCCGTTTCCGCCTCTAACATGTCTTTGACTAGACCCTCCATGCCTGAAGAGGCGTCCTACTAACATATCTCGCCTATTTTCTAATTGACGTCAATGGAGTCCTGTGTTCTCTTATTCTTTCTAACACCTCCTCATTTCTAACCTTCTTTATCCACGGTATCCTCATCATTCGCCTGTAACACCACATTTCGAACGCTTCTAACCTTTTCTATTCCGCCGAGCCCATTGTCCATATTTTGCACCCTTACAGCGCCGTCCTCCAAACATACACCTTTACTAACCTTAACATTATATGCTTACTATTAGTAGAAAAACCCAACGATGTCATTCGTCCTTTTGTGGAGTTTTCATTTTGTATTTTAGAGGATCCCTTTCGTCTAAAAACGCTTGCAAAGTTAGAATAGCGGCAAACACTAATGCAAAATTCGGTAAAGGTCTAGATGATGGCCCCTCCCCCGAAGGGGGTGGGGATGGGGGGATCGAAAGAGAAGGTCTCCCCCACCACTGTACCATAAAAAGTTGTTGCGGTCTCACCCCATAAAAAGGTATGGGGGTTCAAAGGTTAATAAATATGCCAATTTTTATACATTTCTAGGTATGTAAATATTTATATAGCCATTCTTAAACAATATTGAAACGCTTGCAAAGTTAGAATAGCGGCAAACACTAATGCAAAATTCGGTAAAGGTCTAAATGATGGCCCCCACCCCCGAAGGGGGTGGTGATGGGGGGGATCGAAAGAGGAGGTCTCCCTCACCACTGTACCATAAAAAGTTGTTGCGGTCTCACCCCATAAAAAGTTATGGGGGTTCAAAGGTTAATAAATATGGCAATTTTTATACATTTCGAGGTATGTAAATATTTATATAGTCATTCTTAAACAATATTCTAAGGTAAAACCAATGAAAAATACATAAAAATATTGAGAAACTTATATACATTATTTAAAATCTTTATCAATAGGGTAGGTTAGGTTAGGTTATCGGGTTTTGTTCAAGTGACCACCCTTTAATGAAAGGAAGGAATAGTGCCTTAAGTTTATCTTCGATTTCTAGGATGTTATCGTTAATCGCGCCAACCTTTTGACGAGTTGGAAGTGTTTGAGGCTTCTAGATAGGATGTGCTAGCGGCTGAGTCCATGCGGCTGACGAAGGAAAGTTAAAATATAAGTAGTGCACTCATGTATGATATTTATGAAGTAATCCAAATAAATCAGTAAAAACAATTATCTAGGAAAAAGGTTCGTAGGAGGAACCTTCTACTTGTAATTTCCTTAAAAAAAAAATATGTTACTAATACCTTTTTACTAAAACTTCCACATTAAATTAATAAAAAGTTAGTGATAGTACTCAGTAAAGAAATAATTTTATTTCTTAACTTCATGATTACAGAGAAAATAGTGCAAAATTATCCTCTAGGACTAGGATATCTCAGATTACGATCCAACACCCTTCTAGGAGAAAGATTAATTAAATCAATACAATTCAAGCATTTATTTATGTAGTACCTTCCGAACGAATATTTTATTATAGCAACTGCGGTAGAATCATGATCCCAAAAATGTAGGTCTACCATGCTTCGAACACGATATCTAATATATTGATGCAGAAAAAGCTTCCAATTTGTTTACATAAACCAAATAATTTTATGTTTCTATTTATTTTTTATTTTTAGAGCAGCGAATTAGATTCAGAAGCAGAATAATTATAATTATAACTAATATTATAAATTCAAATGCGTCTTAACCATTCAACCGATCATTATGAAATTTTG
>NW_020438889.1:15497-28374 GCF_000699045.2 Agrilus planipennis
TATATATATATAAAAGAAAGTCGTGTTAGTTACACTATTTATATCTCAAGAACGGCTGAACCGATTTGGCTGAAAATTGGTGGGGAGGTAGCTTACAATCAGGAGACGGACGTAGGATAGTTTTTATCCCGTTTCCGTGGAGTTGCGATGTTTAAATGGAACATATATTATTTGTCGTCAGATTAACTTGAAATGGTTAATGGTCTCTCATTTAATTTCTGAAAGACTTATCTCGATATTTGAAAAATTCAACCTCCAAAGGAAGGGGGTAAAAAGGTGTTGCAATTTTTGTTTATTTGTGGTTGAATTTACTTGAAACTTGATGTATATATGCTATTTGATATTATTAATCAAATGAAAAGAGGTTGCAACGTTTCCATGGGGTATTTTTTATTAGTACTCGGATTTACTCGAAGGTTGCTCATTGTTGAAATTAAGCATATACGTGTTTTGGCAATTTTTAAAAATCAACCCTTAACAATGAAATGATGTTGCTACTTTTGTATTTAAAATCTAACATGGCGACATTACATAAAATTAAAACGTTGTAAGGGTGAATTGGGAGTTAAAAGGTTTTATGAAGAAACAATATTAATTTCTGCGAGCTTTGAATGGTCAAAATTTAAAACCATCTTAAATCCATCATTTTACTTGGAGATTATCTAAACCAAATCGACCACGAATGTAAACAACACAATGATTATTTTACCTTTTTATCTCTGTTAGACATTAATAACGGAATATTATCCTGGAAGTATATATCTTTTGCACATTCACATAACACAGTTACCACTACAACTTACTAGTAAACACGCAAACTTGACCGAAACTAAATTATCAACTTTAAAACCAATATCAACATTGTTCTGTATTTTACGTATCCGAGACGGCGCAAGAAGTCTGTAAAACGATTTTATATGATTTTAACTATTTATTTTGCGATCTCACCCGCATTTGGAATCTTAACCCACATTTTGAACCTGATTTTGTAAAATGTTTTAGTCTACAGTGGTATTCCAAAGACATATTAGTTTGTTAATTAGGTCATTATCGACTTGTGTTTTTGTACTTTTAGATATTAGGTAGCTGTTTCCATTCCAACACGGTAATGTCAAATTGAAAACCGAAAATAGGGATATTCTCCTACATGCAATCACAGAAGGCGGCATCATTTTTGGAAAATACCAGAGGGTATAGAGAAATACGTACAAGTACCTTTAACCAGATTAGAAAAGTAGCAGATTTATTTATTACTAGTAAAACAATTAGATTTGACTTGTTTTCGTTCTTTATGTATTGAAAGGAGTAAATTAGCTATATTAATGGTTAAAAGTTTGTCCTTAATTATGGTAAAGCTCATACTGATTATCTGTACCTTCGATTTCATTTATGTTGTACGGTTCACTAAGCTCAGCAAGAATAGTCTTCGCGCTTCGTATATTTGAAAATCCGATGCAGTTGTATCAAACTTAACCTAACGCAAAGATGCACATTTTTTGAAATATCACCTGCTTATCTGATACTTGTCCTAAACTAACTAAATTCTTACAATCTTTCAAACCAAGCTTAACATCCTTTAAAAGCAAGGGCGTATGCAGGATTTTCGTTCGGAGGGGGAAGATGTTTAAAAAAAAGACAACGTATAAAAAGCAGCATTTTTTAAATTAAAAAAATTGTTTACAAAATACTGATTCTACAATCTAAATTGTAAAGTCAATGCGTCTTGAAGAACGTGTAAGACGACTGTTAATTTCCTGGTGATCAACTTTAATTGTACGATGAACATTTACTAACGCCATATCAGTCAGTCGATCTTCTGAAGTGAAAATAGGTTTTGGATCTTCTGAAAGGCTCGAGAAAGAACGTTTCCATTATAGGAAGAGTATTGGACGTCTCGAAATATTTGTAAACGTTATTAGAAAATTACAAGAACTGCAGTGGCTTAGAACATCAGTTAATGTCTTGAACTTCTGATAGTTTTCTTCGCTTGATTTCATTGACTAGTATTTTCGCCACATAATAAGTTCCCCTACAAACATTGCTTCAGATATGTCAAAAATTGCCGCTCAGCCTACTCATAACAGCAAGAATTCCAAAATTAACATGACTATTCTTTGCCGAAGTGACTGAGCTTTTTACTGTTAAGGTTTTTTATTTTTCTGTTCATCATCATACGGACGTCAGTCCTAAGATTGGTTGGATATTTAGTTCCACTTTTCTATCCTGAGCTAATGTTCCCATTTTCCTAAAACTAGAGCATCCCACATCCTTGAGTATTTGTGAACATTAATCTATTCGAGGTCTACCTCTACTCCTCTTAATTCTTGTTTCTGCTTCTAGTTTGTCTCTGACTCTTAGTAAGGTGCCCTATCAACTTATCTAGCCTGTTCCTGATTGACTTCCGTAGTAACCTTTGTTGTCCTATTCTTTCTAATACCTCCCCATTTCTACCCTTTTCTATCGAGGATATCCTCATCATTCGCCTATGACACCACATTTAGGGTGGGGTTTTAACTTAATAAGCCCCCCCCCACAGCTACGCGCTTTGCTCAAAAGCTTTAAATATTCTGGCCTTACTTATTCAACCTCCCTCCCTCACCTCTTTACCTATCTCCCAGTCAACCCTCTCCTTATCTCCAAACTTCTCCCGGTAGTCATAATCGCCAGGTTGATCTAGCAACTCGAGGAGGGTTTTTAGTCGGTAAGCGCTCCCATCAGGGGTGAATTCGACACTACCTCCCTTTTGGGGGTGTCTTTAGAAGATTTGCCCTCCTCGAGGTTTACTTAAGTCTTACTTATTTTACTTTATTGCCTCTACGAAAAGATGGCTGGAGGTATTTATACACATTTCCCTATACTACGTCACATTTTTTAAAATATGATGTTCCTTTTTGATGATTGCATCTAATAGAATATCCCTATGTTCTGCTATACATATTTGTAGTATCATTAAAACAACTCATTAGATTGATTTCAATATTATATGTCTGTGTGGGTATTTATCAAAATTGTTGTAAATTATATTGATTTATTAGAGTAAATACAAAACGGGACTATATTTACAGAATAATGCACATGCATATTGTAGGTAACGAGTATTTAATTAAGTTATTGTTATGCTTTTACGTAGGTGTATGGTGTATGGCAAAAAAGAAGAACGGTTTTAGCTTTTACTTATCGATAGTTAAACCTAGAAAGTAATGATGGGACTAGTAGATTGGTTTTACTAGTAAAAATGAACGTATATAGTATATATTTATAACTTATGCAAATTATTAATTTTTATGCTTATACGTACAGTAAAAATATTTTAAAAATGTACAGGAGCAGCAAATGATCGCAAATAGTTAAGGAAGGATGTGGGATATTCTAGTTTTAGGGAAATGCGAAGATTAGCTCAGGATAGGCAAATGTGGAGATGCGTGTCCAACCAGTTTTAGGACTGACGATCTTATGATCAAACAGTTTATAGGGATGAAACAACACATTTTTATCCTTACAACCCCACGAGAGAAGAATATTTTTGTATCTGATAAAAATTCGTTGAAGTAGTTTTCGAAAAATTGTTAAATGTGACTTTAAGAAGCTATAAGATAGAATTGATCGACAGTAGAATAGTTTTAGTGAACTAACAATAATGCTAATTTGAGTTTTAAATTTTGCGATACTTGCTTCCTAATTTTTGCATATTAACCGTAAGATATCGATCGGATGAGCTGCGCTGGGTACTAGGTACTATACCTGTCTTTCTCTTTCACTCAAGGAACACAGCGCACAAAACCAGCGCATTGACATGAGCAGAAACCCGAAAAGCAGACAATATCCAGTTGTCTGTGTCTGTACTAGCCAGTTTAAGACGAGATGGCGTATTGAGTGTTTGGCGTAAATAAAATTGTAAACAAAAACAAATCGTTTCATTTAAAACTCGTGTTGTCGAATAATTGTATCTGTAATTAAAGTTGTATTTGTATCAGTGAAGAAGAAGAACCTGGAATAAATGCTGTCTCTTCAGTTTAAGGTAAGATAACAGCATTTTGTTGATACTATCATCTATAAGCATCCTGTGAGACCTAGGGACCGAGACATTTAAATGACTGATGAGGATTAAAACTGTTTATTTAATTTTATTTAAGGTATTTTGAATTATTCTTAATAATAATAAAGGAATACGTGCACTGGATTTGAATAAAATGTGTATGCTTACACATATGTATTTTTGAATTTTTTCATATCTTAACTAGGTACCTACTTTGGTACCTATCCGTATTGTAAAATCTTCGTGCAGTAGTTATCTCCGGTATTATCTACGCTCATTCACTACCTGCACTGGGTATCTGCGGAAATAATGTATACCTGCCTATTGCTGGATGGCACAGGTAAACGAATTCTTTATGCCATCTGTTCGATTTTATTTAAATTCAAAAAGTTTAAAAATCAGAATAAATGGTACTTGTACCAGGTACATAAATTAGGAACGGTGTACTTGCTGAGGATAAACGAACTCTTGTCCCTAAACTAGGAACCTATTCTGAATGCAATGACCTTTCGGAAGGACGGTCACAGAAAATTATTCAGATAAGGCTGTATTTGGATATAGAGGTGCAGTAAGATGTCAGACGTACACATCTCTTTATGCTTTATTTATTTTGTAATAGTTTTTTATTGGCGATTAATATTAAAGAGGTACCAAGTTAATTTATGAGGTGGTTTTCAAGATCGCCTACATTAAGTAGGTAACTCTGTCTTAAAAAAGCAAAGGATTTCGTTTCCTGTAAGTTCCCAAGTTGCCTAATGGAAATTTTGAACTTTTATTTATGTGTACGTATGTATTGTCTTAATTCTAGTTTTTTTTTCATTTGTCTCCTCCACATGGAATCAGAAATGTAGTTACCTAAAGTAACTAAGGTGATTAATGGGCCGTAGTTTTATTGATTAACTTATTGATTTGTAACAATTTCTAAATTTTCTTAACAGTTTCTGCATTTTATTGCCGTTTCCAGCGATATTTTATTACAAAATGTTTCGCACTTAATGTGCTCTTCACTATACTGATTTAGCTATTCTTTAACTTACAAAGATTTGACAAGAACTTAGATTTTAACAATGAAAAGGTGAAAAATGGATCCAAACTTCGAGATGGTTTATTGCGGTGACATTCTGAGTGATGCACTTCACGGGGTTCTTCTATTGCCCAATATCGGCATTTCTGAAAATTAACAGACTCTACCACGATCAAATAAAAATGAGGTTTATCGCTCATCATTATTAATGGTTCATTATCATTTTTAAAAATAATTTGCATTTTCTCTGCGAAATGTGTAAAATCTCCTTTGTTCAGATGCTGGGCAAAATTAAATGGTTACATCTAATCTTTCATTTTTCGTAATGTAAAAATCAGCTGACCTTTTCTTATTTAAAATTAAATATTTTAGAAACATTTTTTTAGATTAATTTATTTAAATCTTATTAAAACATTGATATGAGTTTTACTAGGGTAAGATAAGGTAAATCCTAACAAGGTCAAATAAGTCGTGATCAACTAGGATAAGATCAGTAAATCTTATCAAGTCCGGATAAGATCAAAAGAGGCGTTACGTTAATATCACGCACTGCACATCAAGACCTAATAGGTTAAAGTAGGGAATTCCAGAAATGAGGTGTGAATGAGGCATGTCTCCTTAGGGTCAGATAGGTTTAAATAGGGAATTCCGCAATAAGATTGCCGTATCAGGGCCAGGTAGGTTAAATTAGGGAATTTCGTGATAAGGCTTGAATTAGACATTTCATGTCAGAGCCAGGTAGGTTTAAATAGACAATCCAGATCAGGGAATCGTCAAGTATAGCCCAGTAGGTGTTTTCACATCAGTAGTAAGGTATGCCTTGGTGCAGCCCGATCCGTTTTTTGCTTGAGCCGTTATTCATATTATGAATAACTTTTTTCTTATTATTCAGGTACATTAAAATTTATTTATGTTTTAGTCTGTTTTATTTTCCTTGGTTATTGACTAAACCCGTTCACATTTGGGGAAGGAAATTATGTATAAGTGGATTTTTTACCCCATTTCCGTTGGTCAATTGTTTGTAACCGCAAATAGGTAACTAATGAGCATCGCGTTTCGACACCTGATGGCTTCAGTAGTAAAATACGCTTTAATATGTTAGAAACGGGTCTCTTTTTATTTCGTCTTCTCGATTATCTTGCCACACTTCCGCAATTTATATACAGTCACAAGTATACGTTGATTAAATTATCGCATCGTAAATAGTTCATTTAGTACAATTAAAGTTCTTTATTAAATGGCAAATTGAATTGTAATGTAATATTAAATTGTTGTACAGAGGTCAATTTTTTCTTCTGGAGTGAAAATGATTCCAGCAATAATATTTTTTATAGGTAGGTATAAAAAATCGAACAGTTTCTCATTTAAAGCTGTTTTGTTAACTGTTAAAAGATTTTAGCTAAGTTGCCACATTTCTTTACAAAAAAAAATCAGAGAAAAATGAAGAAAAAGTTAATGGAAAATAGAAATGTTGGTACCTTTTCCGACTGACAGCTCCATCCGTTTTTTGTTGTTGTTTACGTTCAACGAACACCCACCGATTTTTAGTACAGCTATTAACCCATTTTAAATCGCCATTATTTGTTGAATAAATTGCAAAGAATCCATATATATCTTTTACCATTCTTTTTATTAAACCCTAGGCAAACATTTTCAGTCTCTCAGTGTCTTTCAGCGTCTCTAAGAGCGTCTCTCACAGTCTCTCAGTTATTGCTTAAGTGTTTTTATGGATCTCTCACAGTCTCTGTATGAGAGACTCAAACGATAAAATTGTTAATTCAGAGATTCGAGTCTCTCACAGAGAGACTGAATGAATAAAACTGAAAAATTGAGAGACTCGAGTCTCTCGTAGANGAACATTTTTATCTCGGGAAACTGGCCTATTGCAAAATTTAATAAATTCTAAATCTTAAAGTTTATAGAGTACCTTGCACTTATTTAGTAATTTCATGTAGTACAAAAAAATCAAATTTAGTGCTGTGGGGTTCAACTAACATCAAAAAACATCAACATCAAAACTCAAAATTCTACATCAATAAAAGAACTAAATCTCAATAAACATATGGATCAATTTAGAATGGTTTATGCCAAGATTGTTGTAAACGCTGTAGTTTACATGAATTTAATTTATTTCAATGAAACATGGAATTGCATGACTATATAAAGGATTTAGTGTATGGAAATGATTGTTTCAAGAGGCATTCCAACTTAGCGGATATAGCTATATGTATATTGCTACCAAGAAAGTCGATTACAATATAAGATTACAACGTATTTACTTTCATTATGGTAATTGCTTTGGACTACTTCTGTAAGTATAGGTGTTTGAAATTATTTTTATATTATTAAAAAAAGAAATGAATAATTACATTGTGGTAAGCTTAGAATACCCCGATTTGAAATTTAATCTTAGAATGTATTTGAGGGTTTGCGTAAAGATGGTAGTTGAAATTAAAAAGCGTCTATATTTTGGCTTCTGACTAAATAAGAGATACTTGTATGTATTTGGAAAATATTTTATCTATAGCAACACAAAAATACATAAACGTATCCAGAATTTTTCGTAAAAATTAACAATTTGTTTTCATAATTCTTCAATCAGTTAAATATTACAATATTTAGTGTAAACTCTCTATAACAACAACAACAATATAATAAATTATTTCATCATAATGAGATGTTTTATTATAATATTAAGGCAAAAAGGCTTGAAGTTCGTTACTGCTGACTGATCCTCAGTTACAAAATAATTCACCACATTTGATGAACAGTAAATTGGGGTTAATAGGTGATGGAACAACTTGTGGCAATAAAATTACTTTAATCGACACGTACAGGTTTTCATTTTATTATTTTTTTTCTGTGAAGTTTATTTGCAGTAACAAGGAATAGATTATGTGTCTATGTACCTGTGTCAGACAATTCTATTTATAGTTTTCGTCATTTCGCCTAAAGCTTTTTTGTTATGTAACAGTATACAGACAAAAAAAAAGACTTTAAGTGCACATTATTAAAAAGTTACTTAATGTTGGACATCTCTGTGTATGCCATCACAGTCACAAAAAAATATAAACTTGACCGTGAAAATATTTCCCATGTTGGATGCAGATCTATTGTTTAGTATCTTTGCAAAGGTAATTCTATTGGATGCATTCATTAATGGCTTAGTTGTAAGCATACATTTGAAGGTCATAACTGTTAGATAATTAGTTTATTGTTGTAAGCTTTGAATTAACTACAGAGAATATTTTATTAGAAAATTGGTTATATGTTTTTAAAGTACCTACAATAACATCATGTTGTATCAATTTACCTCGAATAAGTCTTGTTCCATCAAGCAAAACGTTGATTGTTCATTAAAAGAAAAATGATCTTTTTATCCTACTTAAAGTTTTGTTATTTTTTTCTTAATAGGAAACAAATGACAAAGGAAATTCGTGGTAAATGTATTCAAGAATTACAAATTGATTTATCTCACGATCGGTTAATTAAAAAAATCATAATATCAATCAGGGAACAATTGGCACTTAAATTTTACCAAAGTAACTATATACCTACCTAGTCATAAAGAAGCGGATCATATTCTGCCCTAACAATAATTGCGGTTAATTAAAACGCGATTGTGTTAATGAGGTCTCAAGCTACTTAATTGTTAGCTACCTAAATAAATACACTAATTACGAAAAAAAACAACTTTGAGTGAGCAGTGGACCATGCACGATTTAGAGTATAATAAGCCATTCATCTACACCAAAAAGCGACTAAATATAGTAATGTAATAATAGTGTAAGAACTGTAATTAGTCGCTAAAATAATACTTTTACCCTTTTTGTAGCTAGTCCGCCTCGAGCTGGTCAGCGAAAAACGATTGAAAAGTCCTCAAGCTGGCTCTATATACTAACGTATCCCGAAATAGAAATATCGAAGAAAAATACTGTATAAACTATAATTTGTCTGTGTTGTTGTGCCAGCGTGACGGCTCTCCAATTGTTTTTGGTTAATCAACTCGAAGCTGGAGGCAACATAATGGGTAAAGGTACCACCGTGCAGCGAGAAATTATAGTCTACGGTTTTTTTTAAATTCTGAGATGCGTTATGTGTAATGCCAATTTGATATCAGATTAACCTTTCTTATATTTTCCAGAAACCGGTTAATGCGACAATTTTTGGATTTGATAGTGCATTATTAGCGAGTAATATAACTTTGTCATTATACCTTGATATACGTACTTGACAAAGAAGTCCTCATGATACAGGGACTTATAAAATTATTATTTGAAATAGAAGAATTCTTGTATTGTTGCATAATAATTTTCTCTTTCTATGCGGGACTTATAAGACCCTTATGTATAGCATGGATTATAAACAGTGCTACTGATGTCATTTTGTGGAAAATTTCTCTTTTATATATTCCCATTCTAGTCATTCAACTGATCCATTTGCAGAATGTTCTATCAAAGATAGTTCACTTAAAGGTTTTAAGTTTTCTGACTAATCGTGAGCCAATAGTAAAATTATTTTGCGTTTCTGTTTTTTATTAAAATGCTATTTCAGGAATTAACAGTAGAAGAATTGAAGTAACTTCACTTTCTTCGTTAATAGAAATATCACTGCATTGTTCATTGTTTTCTACTTCAGGTTCACTTAGAATATTTAATTTATTCAAGTGTATTATGTCGCGTCAGTCTAATTATCATTAAATTCAAATGAATGAATGGCATTTTCCATTAGTGGCAGTTTATGTTATGTAACATCGTTATTTTGACTATTGCATTTAATTTTGACCCTTTCCTGCTGATGTAACACGGTTATCAAAAGTTATTTTGTAAGTTACTTTTTTTTGCTATTTGAATAAGAATATTACTTATCCATTTATTCATTTAAACAATAGCAAAGAAATAGTTGATGATCCTTTTAATAACAACAAATCTGTTCGAGTCCTATTCATCAATTCGTTTCACTCAAAATTCAGTTTCTTTTTAACGTCTGCTTTTTTGAAATAATAGTTTCTTTAAGAATCAAAATCTTTTGTTTCGATTTCGAGAAGGGTTTCTTTTGTGCCTATGCGTAAAATAGTGTTATGGATGGCATTGTTATAAATCATGAAGTAAAAAGGGTAAACAAATTGGTCAGGGTTGACAGCAAGAAGGCTGTCATAAATTCATGTCTTGTAATGTGNAGTAAATGGATGGAAAAAAAATTGAATTTTCCCGTGGCAGCAGAAAGAGTACTTGATGGTTTCGAAATTGGTTTTTTAAAGGGCTTGATAGAATAAGCTTTTATTTTTTTGACAAACATAAAATGATTGAATTTCTTGATTATACTTAAATAGCTAAAATATTGAACGAAGTAGGTATTTGAGTATTTGTAACCATAAAGTTCTATTGAGGGGTAACTGTAAAATCATTTTTAATACAAAATTTGTTTATTTAATGTTATTGAAAGATTGAAACGAAAAGTTAGTTGTACTTACAATAAATGGAAGTTTTGAAATCCTTGAAAGGCCTTCTAATAATAAATAATTGAATGATAGCGTTCAAATTATATATGATTATTACTTTTAAACACGAGTATGTATTTAGCTTTGAGAAAAACCCATTGACGGTCTCGTCATAAAATACAGAGTGACTAAAGAGAAAAGTGAACTTTAGTTAGATTAGGCCTGCAAAGCTACTGAAGTAACGTTACCGTTGTCATATGACAACATCTTAGCTGGCAATTTCAAACTGTAGAAATCGCTCTAAAATACAATAACCTTACATACTTTTGTATAAAAAATTTCTTCAGGTATTTATTCATCATCATCATCATCATCATAAGATCGTCAGTCTTAAGACTGTTTGGACATGCACCTTCACTCTTTCCTATCGTGAGCTAATCTTCGCATTTCCCTAAAACTAGAACCTGTTTCTGCCTCTAATATGTATCTGACTAGACCTCCATACCTGAGAAGGGATCTTACCAACCTATCTCGCCTATTTATTATTGACTTTCATAGAGTCCTCTATTTTCTTATTCTTTGTATTACCTCTTCATTTCTAACCTTGCCTATCCACTGTAACACCACATTTCGAACGCTTCTAACCTTTTTTTTCCAGCCGCGCCCACCGTTTATGTTTCGTACCCGTACAGCGCCGCTGCATTAACCGTTCGCGACATAGAAATTACTTCTTTTTATTGATGGAGACTCGACCCCGCGCTTTCCTTTGTTTTATATCCCTACTACTCCTTCCGTCCTGACTTATCTGACATCCTAGATACCTAAGTTGTAATACCTCTTCATTTCTAACCTTGCCTATCCACTGTAACACCACATTTCGAACGCTTCTAACCTTTTTTTTCCAGCTGCGCCCACCGTCTATGTTTCGTACCCGTACAGCGCCGCTGCATTAACCGTTCGCGACATAGAAATTACTTCTTTTTATTGATGGAGACTCGACTCCGCGCTATCCTTTGTTTTATATCCCTACTACTCCTTCCGTCCTGACTTATCTGACATCCTAGATACCTAAGATTAGCTACTTCTTCTAACCTTTCGTCTCCTATCTTTATATTCGCCCTTTTCCTACTTTTTCTTCTCTTACATACCAGTATTTTTGTTTTACTTTTATTTCTTTTCATACGATACTGTTTTGTCAATACCGCTTCCATTTTATTTAAAGCTATCTCTAACTCCTCCATGCTAGATGCTAATGCTGCTGTATCATCTGCAAATCTAAGCATATTGATCTTTTGCTCCTGTATATCTATCCCTACAGTTGTATTGTCTTTAATGATTTTGATCGCGTCTTCGATTTATAGATTAAAAAGAAAAATAATTATAACAGAAACTATATCTACATATTTTGTAGGAAATAAATCTCGATACTATCCAGAAAACTGGTTTTATTACCTACTTCACCTGAAAACCCGCTACTGATTGAACGTGTGCATTTTTTTTGTCAAGCTATTGTTCAGAAAAATATTAGTTCTGCGAAACATGAATAGCTAATGAAAACGTGAGAAACATGTTACCAATAGCTAATTATTATCCACAGTTCTCATTTTCACGCAAGCAACGCGCCTATAAAACACTATTAATGAATGTTTTGCTCCACTGAACTTACTGAAAACTTAAATTGAAACCCATCCTGTTATTTCCAACAACTGAACCGTTTTGTCAGTTTTTATTGACACGTAGCGGAAATAATATCCGTGTCGTCGAGCCCATGCATATAGATATAAATAAGCGAATGAGAAAGCCATTTATTTATGCACACTCTTAAATTCTATAGTTGTATAAGTATTATATAAACATTTTCAATAGTTGCATATAAAATAAATATGTCTAATTTTAAAATTTTTTAGGAAACACATAAGTAAATTATGAAAATCTGGGTATATGTCTAGATCTTGATCTACAGTAGGAAAGAGGGAAGTGATGGGGGTGGTGATGATTTTTTAGGGTACTAAACAGATGTAACAAGTGGGAATAGGGACAAGGGCGTAGCTTGGATTTTGTTCAGTTGAGAGGGCAGGCATACACAAACCAAGAATATATCTAAGGTAAATGCTGCATGAGCAATGGGACAGGTAACGTTAAAAATGAAAAACAAAATATCCATCAGTGAATTTATTTTACTATAAAAGTAGTCGACTTTCAACTTTGTTTTTGTTTATTAATAGGCGGCTGCCCCCCCTCCCCCCGTCCGTACCTCGCTACACTCTTGTATAATGATTCTATAATAATTAAAGACATGGAAGTTTAAAGGTCTAAGTATATTTCTAACACAACCATGACTGCAACTTTGAAACGAATATTGTACATTTAGTGTCTT
>NW_020438889.1:28415-29868 GCF_000699045.2 Agrilus planipennis
CTATTTAAAAAGATATATATATATTCTTTGCACTAGAAGAGTTCCAAATTATGTGCTTCTTTAGTTCCGTCTTTTTTAATACACCGGTCACGTTCATTTAACTGCTTTTAAAAGTTTATTTAAAAAGAAAGCTACCGTGTCATGCTATTCTAACTGTTTCATACGCTCACGTTACTCGCGATAAGACGTTACTGTCGCGTAATAAGTATAATGTTAACGAAATAATTTCATACGAGAACTTTTATTTTGTATTTCAATTTGAAAAAATTGTGTAAACAAAACTTATGGTATTTATCGCAAAATGATATTAGTTTATAAAACTCAGTCAATGGTGTGCTATTATTACATCTGCAGTGATATCTCCGTATATAAGGTTACATTACCAGATACTACGGTTCATTACCATGAGAAATGTGCAAAATGGTTTTTTGAAAGTATTTAAATACATAATGCAAATACTTATTTGATGTGTTATCACAATAATTGTGGAGTGATATTGTTAAATGTTTCATTAAAGAGGTGGATAAAATATAAAAATAATTGAAAGAGATATTTCGATAAATAACGAGGCGTGTATTTAATAAATCCTTTAAGGCTAAGAGGAGATAATTTTAGGGATATTAAATAAACAATTAAAATGTATTTTTATGAGAAGTGCACAATTTCGGTACATGACAGGATTTGTAAAAGTGACGTGGCAGAGAAAATTTGATGAAAATAGGAAAATTCACCAGAATTTCATAAAAGAATAGAGGGGTGTGTCTGTGTAGTATTTCAATGGGAGGTTCTATACTTCATTACAGTCGACTCTCGTTAATTCAAACCTGCGATAATTCGAACCTTTCTATAATTCAAAGTTATCACGAGTTCGCTACAGAATCTCTTTATATTTCGAACTAAATCAATACATTTTTATGCACTTGGTAATTCGAACGAAAAAATCATTGCTACGTAACAAAACGACGCGTTAATTCGAACTCATCGGCGTTAAACACTCGTCAATTCAAAGTTGCAGAGAGAAAGAGACAGAAAGATTGTAAGTACATTTTGAGGCAAGTTCAAACTTGTATCATCGTATCATGGAGCCTTTGTTTTTGTTAGGATTAGGAGAAAATTTATGTTGTTCAAACTGCTGGAGTACGGAAAAGAACTACTACAGGTGAATTTCTTCGTCTGGAAGAAAGCCTGGTCATTTGATTAAGACAGCGTATAGGACAAAAAGTGTCTATTAGTGGAAACTTGTTAAAGGAAAAAGTAAAAGAGTTCGCGTCTTCTCTAAAGACCAAAACTTCGCGGCAAGTGAAGGGTGGCTTACAAATTTCAAAAAGAGAAAAGAGAGAAATGAAAATATTAATTTTCTCTCAAAAATTTCGAACCATTTGATATTTCAAACACAATTCGTAATATTTTAAGAGTCCCTCGAGTTTCGAATTAACGAGAGTCGACTGTACTT